>NC_060180.1:56131838-56431838 GCF_021184085.1 Oncorhynchus gorbuscha | reverse complement strand
CAGTAGAAACTCTCGCGTGCAACTATTGGACTAATGATTACACCCTATATCAGCTAGATGCAAGCAAGAGTGTGAAAGGCGGTAATGAATGTCACTCTCTGTCCATGTGTCCGAATTTGTCCTTCGACCTGTGTGCACCTACATTGTAAACTTTCATTCATAGGCTAGGTAGTAGCAAGCTCACGATGGGTATAGCGAACAATTTGAGCATCTTGTAGTAGCCTAAACCTATCAGTGTTACATTGAACTGGGTGAATGGAATATGAATGAGAGTCATCCAATATACTGTCATAGAAGTCAGGCCCTCAAAAAATCCTCTTCCCTCATCTTAAACGGCAGTGACCGCCACTGGTAATAGATAGATATGACCATGAGAGGAGAATAGTGGTGCTCCCGGAGGACAGCATAGTGGAGCTTCAGATGATGTAAGCACACAGCACCTGACCTTATCTACAACATCCTGTAGTACAGGGAGACACAGTAGCATTTGGTATTGCTCATTTGGAAGAGCTCTATCTACTGGGACACTTAAGATTACGATTTGCTCACACAGAAGAAACGGGAATTAGCGGATGATATTATCAGAGGCCGTTTTTTTGTTTTAAAGCCCATTTTTATTACAGTTGGGGCGCTATCCATTAATCGGACTCATTGACCTGTGACTCTGGCCAAATATATTGTCCATTTGAGGTCGTAATATAAAGAAATTGATGCAGTTGTGCAATATGCAATTATTATTGCACTTTTTAATTTGCCCCCTCATTTCTGTGGAAGTGTAGGAGTAAGATGGCTAATAAAATTATAAGAGATGTTAATTTAGGAGATAAAATTTGAACAGAATACAGCCTCTGAGTGCATTTTTAATCCTGCTGGCAATTTGTAATGAAGAACTAAGCTATCTAAGCGATGAAGAGCAGATGATTCTGCGATGGCAAATCTGAGTTCACTCAATGTTTAACACATCTTATTACAGCAATTTCTTTTCCCCTGTCACCACCAAGTGCCTTCTTTGCTTTCTAATGCCGACTGTATCTTTTGCTGACATATTGAAGACCAAGCCCAGTTTTGCTCTGGTTCAGCCCAATGCTTATCATCGGAAGCTTGACAGCTTCAAAAAACTCCCATCTGCTATCATGAGGCATCTACAACATCATATGATTTTCAGCTTGAGGTTAAACAGGAAACATCCATGCCAAGCAGGAAGGTTTGTTATCTTGGGAAAGATGGGTATAATCTCACTGGTCCTTATCATCACAGCCTGGCTAGGCTCTGGGCTGGCAGTAGCAGCAAGGCCAAATCCGCCACAGACTGTTGACTGGAAGATATGGACACTTTTCACCATCTGACCACTTCCTGTTATCTCTACATGTCATTTGCTGTGTGCATCAGTTTTAACCATGTCAAGGTGCAGGTAGAAGTTCATTTTAGACTTGAGTAAGTGACCGTTATCTTTTGAAATGAGCAATGATTTTATATACATACAGTACCAGTCAAAAGTTTGGACACACCTACTCCAATGTTTTTTTATTTGTTTTTACTATTTTCTACATTGTAGGACGAAAGTGTAGACATCAAAACTATGAAATAACACATATGGAATCATGTAGTGACCAAAAAGTGTTAAACAAATCAAAATGTATTTTATATTAGCCACTCTTTGCCTTGATGACAGCTTTACACACTCTTGGCATACTCTCAACCAGCTTCAATTAACAGGTGACCCTTGTTAAAAGTTAATTTGTGGAATTTCTTTCCTTAATGCAAATCAGTTGTATAGTGACAAGGTAGGGGTGATATACAGAAGATAGCCCTATTTGGTAAAAGGCCAAGTCCATATTATGGAAAGAACAGCTCAAATAAGCAAAGAGACATGACAGGCCATCATTATTTCAAGACATAAAGGTCAGTCAATCTGGAAAATGAAAAGAACTTTGAAGATTCTTCAAGTGCAGTCACAAGCGCTATGGTGAAACTGGCTCTCATAAAAACCTCCACAGGAAAGGAGGTCCCAGAGTTACCTCTGCTGCAGAGGATAAGTTCATCAGAGTTACCTGCCTCAGAAATTGCAGCCCAAATAAGTGCTTCAAAGAGTTCAAGCAAGACACATCTCAACATCAAATGTTCAGAGACTGTGAAACATGCCTTCATGGCCGAATCGCTGCAAAGAAACCACTACTAAAGGACCAATCAGAAGAGGAGACTTGCCTGGGCTAAGTAACACGAGCAATGGACATTAGACAGGCAGAAATCTGTCCTTTGGTCTGATGAGTCCAAATTTGAGATTTTTGGTTCCAACCACCATGTCTTTGTGAGAAGCAGAGTAGGTGAACGGATGATCTCTGCATGTATGGTTCCTGCCTTGAAGCATGGAGGAGGTGTGTTGGTGTAGGGGTGCTTTGCTGGTGACACTGTGGTCAATTTATTAAGAATTCAAGGCATTCTTAACCAGCATTCTGCAGTGATACGCCATCCCATCTGGTTTCCGCTTAGTGTGACTATCATTTGTTTTTCAACAGGACAATGACCCAACACACATCCAGGCTGTGTAAGGGCTATTTGACCAAGAAGAAGAGTGATGGAGTGCTGCATCAGATGATCTGTCCTCCACAATCACCCGACCTCAACCCAATTGAGATATTTTGGGATGAATTGTACTGCAGAGTGAAGGAAAAGCAGCCAAAAAAAGTGCTCAGCATATGTGGGAACTCCTTCAAGACAGTTGGAAAAGCATTCCAGGTGAAGCTGGTTGAGAGAATGTCAAGAGTGTGCAAAGCTGTCTTCAAGGCAAAGGGTGGTTTCTTTGAATAATTACTACATGATTCCACATGTGTGATTTAATAGTGTTGATGTCTTTACTATTATTCTACAATGTAGAAAAAAGTAAATATAAAGATTAACCTTTGAATGAGTAGGTGTGCCCAAACGTTTGACTTGTTATATATATATACATATACACACATACACACATACACACATACATACATACATACATACATACATACATACATACATACATACATACATACATACATACATACATACATACATACATACATACATACATACATACATACATACATACATACATACATACATACATACATACATACATACATACATACATACATACATACATACATACATACATACATACATACATACATACATACATACATACATACATACATACATACATACATACATACATACATACATACATACATACATACATACATAGACAGACACAGTGCACTCGGAAAGTATTAAGACCAATTTCCTTTTTCTACATTTTGTTAGGTTACAGCCTTATTGTAAAATGTTTGAAAACATTTTTCCCCTCATCAATTTACACACAATACCCCATAATGCTGAAGCAAAAATCAGTTTATATAATATAATATAACATTTACATAATTATTCAGACCCTTTACTCAGTACTTTGTTGAAGTACCTACGTTTACAGCTTCGAGTCGTCTTTGGTATGACACTACATGCTTAACACACCTGTATTTGGGGAGTTTTTCCCTTCTCTGCATATGCTCTGTCAGGTTGGACGGGGAGCGTCTCTGCACAGCTATTTTCAGGTCTCTCCAAAGATGTTGGATCGGGTTCAAGTCCAGGCTCTGCTGGGTCACTCAAGGAAATTCAGACTTGTCCCGAAGCCATTCCTTCGTTGTCTTAGCTGTGTGCTTAGGATCATTGTCCTTTTGGAAGGTGAACCTTCGCCTCAGACTGAGGTCCTGAGCGTTCTGGAGCAGGTTTTCGTCAAGGATCTCTTTCTACTTTAATCAGTTCATCTTTCCCTCGATCCTGATTAGTCTCCCAGTCCCTGCAGCTGAAAAACATCCCCACAGCATGATGCTGCAAACACCATGCTTCACCGTAGGGATGGTGCCAGCTTTCCTCCAGACGTGACGATTTACAATAAGGACATAGAGTTCAATCTTGGTTTCATCGGACCAGAGAATCTTGCTTCTCATGCATTGAGTCTTTTAGATGCCTTTTGGCGAACTCCAAGCGGGCTGTCATGTACCTTTTACTGAGGAGTGGCTTCCATCTGGCCACTCTACCATAATGACCTGATTGGTGGAGTGCTGCAGATATGGTTGAACTTCTGGAACATTCTCCCATCTCCACGGAGGAACTCTAGAGGTCTGTCAGAGTGACTATGAGGTTTCTGGTCACCTCCCTGATCAAGGCCCTTTTCCCTGGATGTGTTCATTTCGGCTGGGAAACCAGCTCTAGGAAGAGTCTTGGTGGTTCCAGACTTCTTCCATTTAAGAATGATGGAGGCCACTGTGCTCTTGGGGACCTTCAAGGCTGCATAAATGTTTTGGTACCCTTCCCCAGATCTGTGCCTGGACACAATCTTGTCGGAGCTCTAAGGACAATTCCTTCAACCTCATGGCCTGTCAACTGGGACACCTTATATAGACAGGCGGTGTGCCTTTCAAATCATGTCCAATCAATTGAATTTACCACAGATGGACTCCAATCAAGTTTTAGAAACATCTCAAGGATGATCAATGGAAACAGGATGCACCTGAGCTCAATTCCGAGTCTCATAGCAAAGGTTCTGAATGCTTATATAATAAAGGTATTTATTTTTTTTTTTTTTTTCGAAAAACCTGTTTCCACTTTGTCATTTTGGGGTAATGTGTAGATTTATGAGGAAAACATTTATTCAGTTAATTTTAGAATAAGGCTGTAATGTAACAAAATGTGGAAAAAGTCAAGGGGTCTGAATACTTTCCGAATGCACCATATATACTACATGACCAAAAGTATGTGGACACCTGCTTGTCGAACATCTCATTCCAAAATCATGGGCATTAATACGCAGTTGGTCTCCCCTTTGCTGATATAACAACCTCCACTCTTGTTGGAAGGCTTTCCACTAGATGTTTGAACATTGCCGCGGGGACTTGCTTCCATTTAGCCACGAGCATTCGTGAGGTCGGCACCGATATTAGCCGATTAGGCCTGGCTCACAGTCGGCGTTCCAATACATCCCAAAGGTCTTCGATGGGGCTGAGGTCAGGGCTCTGTGCTCTGTGCAGGCCAGTCAAGTTCTTCCACACCAATCTCGACAAACCATTTCTGTATAGACCTTGCTTTGTGCACGGGGCATTGTCATGCTGAAACAGGAAAGGGCCTTCCACAAACTGTTACCACAGAGTTGGAAGTACAGAATAGTCTAGAATGTCATTGTATGCTGTAGCGTTAAGATTTCCCTTCACTGGAACTAAAGGACCTATCCCATGAAAAACAGTACCAAACCATTATTCCTCCTTGACCAAACTTTACAGTTGACACTATGCATTGGGGCTGGTAGCGAACTCCTGGCATCTGTCAAACCCAGATTTGTCCGTCGGACAACCAGATGGTGAAGCGTGATTCATCACTCCAGAGTCCAATGGCGGCGAGCTATACACCACTCCAGCTGATGCTTGGCATTGCGCATGGTGATCTTAGGCTTGTGTGCGCCTGCTCGGCCATGGAAACCCATTTCACGAAGCTCCCGAGAAAATAGTTATTGTGCTGATGTTGCTTCCAGAAGCAGTTTGGAACTCAGTTGTGAGTACATTATGCACTTCAGCACACGGCGGTCCCATTCTGTGAGCTTGTGTGGCCTATCACTTCACAGCTGAGCTGTTCATAGACATTTTCACTTCACAATAACAGCACTTACAGTTGACTGGGGCAGCTCTAACAGGGCAGAAATTTGACTAACTGCCTTGTTGGAAAGGTGGCATCCTATGACAGTGCCACATTGAATGTAACTGAGCTCTTCAGTACTGGCCGTTCTACTACCAATGTTTGTCTATGGATATTGCATGGCTGTGTGCTCGATTTTATACACCCGTTAGCAACAGTATGGCTGAAATAGACACATCCACTAATTTGAAGGGGTGTCCACATACTTTTGTATATAGTGTGTATACACAGTACCAGTCAAATGTTTGGACACTTATTCATTCAAGGGTTTTTCTTTATTTTACTATTTTATAGTATAATAGTATAATAGTGAAGACCCCAGTGTGACGGAAAAGCCGCCAACAGGTGCTCAGTGTATGTGGGAACTCCTTCAAGACTGTTTGAAATGCATTCCAGGTGAAGCTGGTTGAGAGAATGCCAAGAGTGTGCAAATCTGTCATCAAGGCAAAGGGTTGCTACTTTGAAGAATCTCAAATATAAAATGTATTTTGATTTGTTTAACACTTTTTTGCTTACTACATGATTCCATATGTGTTATTTCATAGTTTTGATGTCTTATTCTACAATGTAGAAAATAGTAAAAATAAAGAAAAAACCTTGAATGAGTAGGTGTGTCCAAACTTTTGACTGGAGTGTATGTGTAATATTTGTGTGTTTTTGTCTCTTCTTCAGGTTTGGACAACATACAGAAGCTCTCAGCTCAAGGTCGCTATGAGCTCCGGATCGATATGAAGGATGGCCAGGAGTCTGTCTACGCCAGCTATGACAAGTTTGCCATTGGAGACGTCAGGAATCTGTACAAACTCAGGATAGGAGAGTACAACGGCACAGCTGGTGAGCGCTTATGTACACTCTATTCTATGTGGTGCTGATTTAAGACCAATCAACTGTTCTATTAAACATATATGATCTCTAACAGCCAAGACATTTTTATTTATGTTACCAGGCAAGTCAGTTAAGAACAAATTCTTATTTACAATGACGGCCCAGGAACAGTAGGCGAACTGCCTTGTTCAGGGGCAGAACGTCAGATTTTTACCTTGTCAGCTCGGGATTTGATCTAGCAACCTTTTGGTTACTGGCCCAACGATCTAACCACTAGGCTACCTGCCGCCCCACTGAACAATAAAAGCCTTATCCCCCATCCCTCAACACTTGGCTCTAGCCCTGTAGTATTATACGCTTCAGACTGCCAGTCATTTGCTGGTTCCGTCAGTTCAATTCATTTTTATTCCCTGTCACAGGGGACTCGCTGAGCTATCACCAAGGCCGTCCCTTCTCCACCAAGGACAGAGACAATGACATCGCCGTGACCAACTGTGCTCTGTCCTACAAAGGAGCCTGGTGGTACAAAAATTGCCATCGGGCCAACCTGAACGGGAAATACGGCGAGTCGAGACACAGTCAGGTTGGTGTCCCTGTTATCATCCGCACTGGGACTGAGCAGTGGGACTGAACAGCTGCCTCAGCTTACCACTGTGATGACTGGAATTAAAGGCCACACTCTGTGAGATTCCCAGTCATTTCCATTAAAGACGTAAAGACAACTTTAAATCTCTTACTGCTTTCCCAACAGTGTGATATTTGTCACAAGTAAGAGTCTTGTAAAGAGCTTTTGATGAGACTACTACAGAAGCCTTGCAACATTACACAGATCAGCAGTTTCCAATATAACCTTTTGATGACATGAAATGATCTCAGACATAAAAAGAGGAACTAGCTACAGAGAACTACTAAAATAAAGGAAACACCAACATAGTGTCTTAATAGGGCATGGGACCACGAGCTGCCAGAACAGCTTCAATGTGCTTTGGCATAGATTCTACAAGTGTCTGGAACTCTATTGGAGGGATGCAACACCATTCTTGCATAAGAAATTCCCTAATTTGGTGTTTTATTGATGGTGGTGGAAAACGCTGTTTCAAGGGCCACTCCAGAATCTCCCACCGGTGCTCAATTGAGATCTGGTGACTGAGACACACGTACTCGCTTGCACACGCTCACACACACACACACTTTAAACCCCCTATACTCCTTTGAGAATCTTCTTTCAAAGTCACTGAGATCTCCTCTTCTAGCCATGGTAGCCAAAATAATGGGCAACTGGACTTATTTATACATGACCCTAAGCATGATGGGATGTTAATTGTTTAATTAAACTCAGGAACCACACTTGTGTGGAAGCACCTGCTTTCAATATACTTTGTATCCCTAATTTAATCAAGTGTTTCCATTATTTTGGCAGTTAACTGTGCATTGTACTGTAGGTAAGATAAGAATGTCTGAATTAGTTTTTATCCACTAATTGAATTATGGTCTACAATGACCATAGTGAGTTCAAACCACAAATAGCATTGAAAATGTCCACACATTTTTCTGAACAGCACAATGGGCAATTTTAGAAATACCACTAAGGTTGGTCTGAGACAGCTGAGGATACAGGAGACAGCTGAGGAGACAGGAGACAGCTGAGGAGACAGCTGAGGAGACAGGAGACAGCTGAGGAGACAGGAGACAGCTGAGGAGACAGGAGACAGCTGAGGAGACAGGAGACAGCTGAGGAGACAGGAGACAGCTGAGGAGACAGGAGACAGCTGAGGATGTCACATTTGAATTAGAAGTGAACTGAACATTGAGGACAATATCCATATTAGACATACTGTATAAGTCATATAGTAAAGTTTGTAGCGTACGCACATCCTTGATAAATGAAGTGCACTGTACATATTCTAAGAAAACCACGTTGTGTAATATCAGATATCTTTGTTTCTGAACACGGTTCTCTCTTGATCCTACATTTTGTCCTCTCTTCATCCTATACAGGGTATCAACTGGTACCACTGGAAGGGCCATGAGTTCTCTGTCCCCTTTGTGGAGATGAAAATGAGGCCGTTCAACTACCGCAGCATCAGTGGCAAGCGAAGGAGGTCCACTCCTCCAGAATAAACCCCTACACCTTACCCCTCAACCCCAATCCAGCTTGCTGTTCCTACTTTTACATAAGGCTGAAAGACAAAAGGAGGAGCTATGCAATTTATACAAAATTTGAATGACAATGGTTCTGTTAGCTAGCCTAGATATCCAGACTGAACTCAGCTCTTTTTCATGTTTGTTTCACAATCCATTTAGTCTGGATTTTAAGGCTATCTATTTGCTAAAATTGGGGGGTAAACCATAAGGTTTTTGTGTTTAGTTATTTGCCCTGTCCTGGAAGGTGAAGAGATGAACTCAGAGTAGCTGTCATGATCTTCTCTCTATCTATACAATATAAGTACATGAGAGCTAGGATTATTTTCCCCATTTAAAAAAAAGTAATTTTAACAAAATTCTATATGCCCGTAAACAAGTAAGATATCTCTATTTTTATAACTGATATTGTAACAAAGTTAATTTATTACATGATATAATTTGATGCCCTGTTATTGATATTTGTTGTTGAAATAGCAACCCTCCATGATTTTCATAGTCAAATGCCTGCATGGAGAAATTCATTGGACATTGACAAAAACATTGGCACTCATAATGAGCCAATCAGCATTAGCAATCACCAGGCTACACACCAGCCTGTAGCAGTGGATTCAACATCAGCTATTGATTTATTTATTTATGTCCATTTGTCCAATTTGCTTTTGAATATACAATAAAATCCCAAATCCACACCCTTGTTGGAATGGAAGAAACAGGATCATCAAACAATAGCTGCTCAACTTGAAATGTATAGGCCTACACTCCAGTGCCCATTTAGTAAGAAAATAACAGTGAGCAAGTTATTTGCGCTGAGGTAATACATAGTATGACCATTGTCATTCAATACTTGTCTTTACACTGCCCTGCATAACTCAAATATATAACATTGTTAACCAATATTCACATACGGTATTCTCCATGAGGAGATTCCAACTGAAGATCCTGTTTAGGAATTAATTCTCTCAAATGTTTCCCCGCTATGTTACTTGCATTGATGGTGCTAATAGTTCTGACATGAAACCAAAGATTTGCTGAAGAGAAAATGTGCTGTCGACAGAGCTCTCTTTCTTTGTAGCCTCATCATTACCTTAGCAGATGTTTTTGTCATCCTCGGTTTTAGGCCCAGCAACAATTCTAATGGTTACTTTGTGAACGTTAGTTCTTTGTCAGTATTTTAGCAAATGATTTGAAATTGATAAGCTCATTTACTGTATGTTGGTGTTCGATAGTCGTCCTGTACGTTATACAATCCTCCTGTCTCACCCGTATTTAATGTTAACTATGTTATGCCACCAGTGCAAGTAACACTTGACCTGCTGAAGAGAACCCCTCATGTCCTCGATGTACATTTGATGGATACACTGTAATCCTACTTATCCAATACTTTTCATCAAATCGTTTAACTGTATTGTTCTCCTTAGTTGTTTTTATTGACTAATTGACAAATATTTTCATTCAGATATGGCTTAAATACCCTCACCCAATCTCTACAAACTGTAACAACCACACAGTGGGTCATAATCATTTTGTACATTTTATGTCGTTCATTGTCCTTTAGACTTGATGACTTGAAACAATGGTGATTCTCCATCCTATAGACTACTGGTACTAATATATCCATATAAGAATTAGGAGGAGGAGACATATTTCAGTATTTACCCTTGTAGATGCAGAGTAATATAGAAGCATTAAGAAACGCTGATACTACTTCCCCTATTGTTCTAACCATAGTTGTTAACACAGACTTGTTTTGAAAAGGGGTGAGCCTACTGCATGCTAACAATCATGATCAACACCTCCATGGTAACAACAAACGTGTCATCAGAATCTGCATCGTTGGGAAGGGCTCTTAAGCAAGCATTTCACAGTAAATGCCATACCCTTTGTATTCAGCGCATGTGACAAATAAAATGTGATTTGATTTTGATTTACTTTTGAATTTAAATGTAGAAATTCTCCTCTGAATTCTGCTTGTCAAGTGACTGTTTCAGATCTGTTAATGCAATGCATCTCCCAGAGCAAGACATAGTGTTTTCTTTTTCACTAGAATAGGATGTGTACTTATTTATTAACTACTTAGACTAACTTTGCTTCATGGCACTTTGTGCAAGGAATGAGAGTGATGAAGCTCTGTAGATAACAGATGGAATGTATGTAACATAAGAGATATCACTTTTGTCAAACGCTGGTGTGCCCGAATTGTAATCCAAATGCTTACTGACTCCTGCTCTCTTTCACAGAAATCTGAAATTAATGAATTGTCAGTCAATCAATCAGAATGACAGTCTTATTTTGCAAAGCCTCAAGCTTGGTCAAGTGAAGTGTTCTGATTATCCAGAAGATTATCCAGAAGTTGATGCAGGCCTATTCCAAGCTGTAGGACAGGTATACTGTAGTTCTTATTTATGTTATGATTCCTTTCAGTAACTTAACCTTTTCCTTCACACCCCTGGTTTAGCAGGGCTGTGTGAAATGTGCACACACATTAAGCTAGTTGTCACTATTTAAACCTCCAGAATCTCTTCCAAGAATTCAAGTTGAGGTCTGAGCTGGAAAAGTATTGAAAATGCAGTGATTAAATACCCTTACCTGTTTTGATATGGTTTCAGAGGAGCCTAAAGAGAGAATATCTACAAAGAACTACAATTTTGATTGAAAGGTATTAGAGTATTAAGATACTGTTATCTTGTGTTTGGCTTACGATCTAAAAGCACATCTAACTATTGAAGGGAACCTCAAGTGCAAATGCATGTAATCAATGGTGGCTGAGAAAATGCTGAGTGCTAAAGATTATAAACAGATTGAGAGATACCGAGGAGGAAAATAAATGCTCACTAAAAATGTTTTGTCTGTAAGAAAGGTAATAGAATTTAAATATGCTGAATATAAAGTTGTTTAATCATGTATTTACACTCCAGGACAACACTTTGCACATGCACTAAATTGTCAAAAGTATGTGGACACCCCTTCAAATGAGTGGATTCAGCTACTTCAGCCACACCCATTGATGACAGGTGTATACAATCGAGCACACCACCATGCAATCTCCATAGACAAACATTGGCTGTACAATGTACCGTACTGAAGATCTCAGTGACTTTCAACTTGGCACCAACAAGTCAGTTTGTCAAATATCTGCCTTGCTACAGCTGCCCCGGTCAACTGTAAGTGCTGTTATTGTGAAGTGGAAACGTCTAGGAGCAATAACGGCTCAGCTGCAAAGTGGTAGGCCATACAAGCTTACAGAACAGGACCGCCGAGTGCTGAAGCGCATAGCGTGTAAAAATTGTTCAACCTTCCAAATTGTTCAACCTTCCAAACTGCCTCCGGAAGCGACGTCAGCACAGCTTCAGCACAACTTCATGAATTGGGTTTCCGTGGCCGAGCAGCCGCACACAAGCATAAGATCACCATGCGCAATGCCAAGTGTCAGCTGGAGTGGTGTACAGTCCGCCACCATTGGACTCTGGATCAGTGGAAACGCATTCTATGGAGTGATAAATTAGGCTTCACCATCTGGTAGTCCGACGGACAATTCTGGGTTTGGCAGATGCCATGAGAACGCTCCCTGTCTGACTGCATAGTGACAACTGTAAAGTTTGGTGGAGGAGGAATAATGATCTGGGGCTGTTTTTCATGGTTTAAGCTAGGCCCTTTAGTTCTAGTAAAGGGAAATCTTTAACGCCACAGCATGCAATGACATTCTAGACAATTCTGTGCTCCGAACTTTGAGGCAACAGTTTGAGGAAGGCTCTTTCCTGTTTCAGCATGATTTCAGGTCCATACAGAAATGGTTTGTCGAGATTGTTGTGGAAGAACTTGACTGGAACTGCACAGAGCCCTGACCTTAAACCTTCAGGATTAATTTGAACGCAGACTGCGACTAATGCCTAATCGACTAACATCAGTGCCCGACTTCTGTAATGCTATTGTGGCTGAATGGAAGCAAGTCCCTGCAGCAATGTTCTGACATCTAACGGAAAGCCTTCACAGAAGAATGAAGGCTGTTAGAGCAGCAAAGGGGGACCAACTTCATATTAATGCCCATGATTTTGAAACGATATGTTTGACAAGCAAGTGTCCATATACTTTTGGCCATGTAGTGTACGTAACAAGAGTATTTGCAATGCTGGAACTAATTCCATAAACTGTGGAAACTGAACCGTGTAAATAAAGTATACCTCTACCAGGCATTGTCAGACCTCTACTAGACAGCAACTGTGAAGCAGAATAATAGACAGTACCATTCAAAAGTTTGGACATACCTACTCATTCCAGGGTTTTCTTTATTTATCCTATTTTTTACATTATAGAATAATAGTGAAGACATCAAAACTATTTTTTTAAACACATACGGAATCATGTAGTAACCAATTTTTTTGGGAGATACTTCAAAGTAGCCACCCTGAGCATGGATTACACCTTTGCACACTCTTGGCATTCTCTCAACCAGCTTCACCTGGAATGCTTTACCAACAGTCTTGATGGAGTTTCCACATATAATGAGCACTTATTTGCTGCTTTTCCTTCACTTTGTGGCCCAACTCATCCCAAACCATCTCAATTGGGTAGAGGTCAGGTGATTATGGAGGCCAGGTCAGTTGATGTAGCACTCCATCCTTCTTGGTCAAGTAGCCCTTAAACAGCATGGAGGTGTGATGGGTCATTGTCCTGTTGAAAAACAAATGATAGTCACACTAAGTGCAAACCAGATGGGATGGTGTATCACTGCAGAATGCTGTGGTAGACATGCTGGTTATGTGTGCCTTGAATTCTAAATAAATCACTGACGGTGTCACAGAAAAGCACCCCCACACCATCACACCTCACCCTCCATGCTTCATGGTGGGAACCATACATGCAGAGATCATCTGTTCATCTACTCTGGGTCTCACAAAGACACGACTGTTGAGACCAAAAATCAGACCATAGGACAGATTTCCACCGGTCTAATGTCCATTGCTAGTGTTTCTTGGCCCAATCAAGTCTATTCTTCTTTTTGGTGTCCTTTACTAGTGGTTACTTTTCAGCAATTTGACCATGAAGGCCTGTTTCACACAGTTTCCTCTGAACAGTTGATGTTGAGATGTGTCTGTTGCTTGAACTCTGTGAAGCACTTATTTGGGCTGCAATTTCTGAGGCTGGTTACTCTAATTAACTTATCCCCTGCAGCAGAGGTAACTCTGGGTCTTCCTTTCCTGTGGCGGTCCTCATGAGAGCCAGTTTATGATAGCGCTTGATGGTTTTTGCAACTGCACTTGAAGAAACTTTCAATTTTCCAGATTGATTGAACTTCATGTCTGAAAGTAATGATGGACTGTCATTTCTCTTTGCTTTTTTTTGTTCCTGCAATGATATTGACTTGGTCTTTTACCAATTAGGGCTATCGTCTGTATACCTCGCCTACCTTGCCACAACACAACTGATTGACTCAAACGCATTTCAAAAGGAAAGAAAATCCACAAATGAACTTTTAACAAGGCACACCTTTTCATTGAAATGCTTTCCAGGCAACTACTTCATGATACTGGTTGAGAGAATGCCAAGTGTGTGCAAAGCTGTAATCAAGGCAAAGAGTGGCTAGTTTGAAGAAAATACATTTCAAATATATTTTGATTTGTTTAACACCTTTTTTGGTTATTTACTGATTCCCATATGTGTTATTTCATAGTTTTGCTGTCTTCAATATTATCTTACAATGTAGAAAATAGTAAGAACAAATTCTTATTTTGGCCTAACCCAGTTAGGGTTAGGGTTTGGCCTAACCCGGAGGACGCTGAGCAAATTGTGCGCCACCCTATGGGACTCTCAATCACAGCTGGTTGTGATACAGCCCAGGATCAAACCAGGGTTTGTAGTGACACCTCTAGCACTGAAACGCAGTGCCTTAGTCCGCTGCGCCAACTCGATCTGTCCTACTATTGCTCCCATGCCATCACTTTCATCATAAAGGAGAAGGGATAGTTCTGATCATAGAAATATAATCACTAGAATGGGTCTAACACACACCGTTGTGATTCCATTTCTATGGTTCTGATAATAGGACTGCACATAATCAACCTCACAGAAAAGACTAATGCTTTAGTCACAGTTTATCACAGAGCCTAGGTAAATTAAATGACAGACAATTGCATGGCAGTATAAAACATCATGCAGATTATGGGTGAATTATCTCATCACTTTAGGATGATTATATCACTGACAGAAGAAGGAGCTAGATTCAACTGAAGCATTGGTTTAGAATTTACACTCACCATCAAATACATCAAATACAAAGGTCCAGTGGCGGGAAGTGGGAGAAAATTGAGCTAGAAGAAACCTGGCCGACATTCTGCTAATTATCTTTGCTCTCAATACAGTTTTCTGCTCCCAAAACTAGAATCTGTTACGAACAGAGTGCAAATAATGTGTTGGTAGTAGGAGTACAAGGGCGAATTGAGTTATTGCACACACGTACTTCACAGAGAAGGCGTTCCCTAACGGAAATATGCAAATACATGCTAAAAAGCACCAGTAGGATCTCACTAGCTCGTGCTTGGCTCTGCCCACGTCCTTGCTTGTTCTGCCACAGTGTTTAATTTGGTCCTATTGGAAACAACGCCAATTAGGTACCTTGGTTTGTTTACCCGTGTCTTTGATTATATTGCCCTCGAATCATTAGTGCTTAGTGCTCAGAAATATAGATTTGACCTTTTTTGATATGCTGTGGGAATAACATTGCTGTTACTCTGTTAGTAGGCATTCTAAATTAATGTTGTTGCCCTCTCTACCCAGGAGCTGATGTAGGAGGATCAGGACAATAGTCAGATTGGACCTGCATCCCAAATGGTACCCTATTCCCTGACCAGGGTCAAAAGTAGTGCACTATATACAGAATAGTGTGCCATTTGGGATGCAGTTAGAGTTTTGAATGTGGCCTGAGGCCAAGTTAGCATCTCGACCTTAAAGGATTTATGAGCGGTGACTTGTATGAGAAGCTGCTCTTCTATTTGAATAGATTAGATACTGTGAAGTGTCTTTCTCTGTTGTATCTGGAACACACACAGCAGATCTTCGTATTTATATCTGAGAAGATTTTTCTGTCTCAGGATGGGAGTGAAATTAAGACTGAATTTTTCTAACAATGTCGAGGGCAGACTTTACTCTATTATTCATTTGCATAACAGATGGTAGCAGCTCATCTAGTGCTTCAGAATGTTCCATATTTCCCCATTACTTAACCAATCACAGCTTCACAATTTACTGGAACAACAAACTCGCACTGGCTCACTACTCAAACCCACAATCTGTTCCTCTGTTGTGTGATTTAATCAGGCTTAGAGTAAGTGTGTGGAATATTTTCCGGTCATTTATTTATATTGTGGTATTTATGACTACTAGACACAGCTATGTTATTAATTGTTCCATTGATGCAACACTGTTGTATAGCTGAAAAGAGCCCCAAGGAATGTTAAAAGGTGTACTTTACCTGTTTGGCTTAAGATCCCATGAAGAATGTTGAGGAAGGTTGAGAACGTGGAAAAGCTACTTTGATTAGTATCTGGATTGTGTTGTATAATCTTGGATATTACTGATCAGATTAGTTCTAGTTTGACTTAAAACATGTACTGTATAGTAAATTTTTTAATACATTTTCTACATATTAATAAAATATTCCAATAGTCAATGTTGCTGTTTACAAGTGCAGTTATTTCAGATGTTATTTTCTGTTTCAAGACCATTTACATGCTTTATAAATAAACACAACAATCTAACAGTAATTTCACTCAAACTAATAGTTGTTTTTTGCTTGAATTTCATTCAATACTCCTATCTCTTGGCCTATTTGTTTTTACAGAGAATGTATTCTCAGTAACTCACATGTACAACATGTTGTGAGTTCATGAAAGTGATTGATTGAAAGTTAAGTAAATATGTGGGTGATTTTGTGTTGTGTTGGGTCATGCAATGATGGGATTCTCTGTGATGGCTGCAGCAAAGGGGCTGCCATCATACTCAACACTAACTGACCCAAAGAGGAAGAGCCTGACGGAGACATTAGTCTGTGTCCCAAATAGCAACGTCCCGGGGAGAGTTCTCTTTTCTTTGTGAAGGGCAGGGCACCCTGGAATGGGTTTTCCCCGGGAGAGGGGCCCAAGCCCTTGAAAGTGTTGCGGTTCCGGCGGCGTCCGGTGAGCTCTCGCTGGCCCTTGAAAATCCGGGGGATAAGGTGTAAATCTCGCGCCACCCTAACGCTCTTATCCAGAGCGACTTACAAATTGGTGCAATCACCTTATGACATCCAGTGGGACAGTCACTTAACAATAGTGCATCTAAAACTTAGGGGGTGGGGTGAGAGGGATTACTTAACCTATCCTAGGTATTCCTTAAAGAGGTGGGGTTTCAGGTGTCTCCGGAAGGTGGTGATTGACTCCGCTGTCCTGGCGTCGTGAGGGAGTTTGTTCCACCATTGGGGGCCAGGGCAGCGAACAGTTTTGACTGGGCTGAGCGGGAGCTGTACTTCCTCAGTGGTAGGGAGGCGAGCAGGCCAGAGGTGGATGAACGCAGTGCCCTTGTTTGGGTGTAGGGCCTGATCAGAGCCTGGAGGTACTGAGGTGCCGTTCCCCTCACAGCTCCGTAGGCAAGCACCATGGTCTTGTAGCGGATGCGAGCTTCAACTGGAAGCCAGTGGAGAGAACGGAGGAGCGGGGTGACGTGAGAGAACTTGGGAAGGTTGAACACCAGACGGGCTGCGGCGTTCTGGATGAGTTGAAGGGGTTTAATGGCACAGGCAGGGAGCCCAGCCAACAGCGAGTTGCAGTAATCCAGACGGGAGATGACAAGTGCCTGGATTAGGACCTGCGCCGCTTCCTGTGTGAGGCAGGGTCGTACTCTGCGGATGTTGTAGAGCATGAACCTACAGGAACGGGCCACCGCCTTGATGTTAGTTGAGAACGACAGGGTGTTGTCCAGGATCACGCCAAGGTTCTTGGCGCTCTGGGAGGAGGACACAATGGAGTTGTCAACCGTGATGGCGAGATCATGGAACGGGCAGTCCTTTCCCGGGAGGAAGAGCAGCTCCGTCTTGCCGAGGTTCAGCTTGAGGTGGTGATCCGTCATCCACACTGATATGTCTGCCAGACATGCAGAGATGCGATTCGCCACCTGGTCATCAGAAGGGGGAAAGGAGAAGATTAATTGTGTGTCGTCTGCATAGCAATGATAAGAGAGACCATGTGAGGTTATGACAGAGCCAAGTGACTTGGTGTATAGCGAGAATAGGAGAGGGCCAAGAACAGAGCCCTGGGGGACACCAGTGGTGAGCGCGTGGTGAGGAGACAGATTCTCGCCACGCCACCTGGTAGGAGCGACCTGTCAGGTAGGACGCAATCCAAGCGTGGGCCGCGCCGGAGATGCCCAACTCGGAGAGGGTGGAGAGGAGGATCTGATGGTTCACAGTATCGAAGGCAGCCGATAGATCTAGAAGGATGAGAGCAGAGGAGAGAGAGTTAGCTTTAGCAGTGCGGAGCGCTCCGTGATACAGAGGAGAGCAGTCTCAGTTGAATGACTAGTCTTGAAACCTGACTGATTTGGATCAAGAAGGTCATTCAGAGAGAGATAGCGGGAGAGCTGGCCAAGGACGGCACGTTCAAGAGTTTTGGAGAGAAAAGAAAGAAGGGATACTGGTCTGTAATTGTTGACATCGGAGGGATCGAGTGTAGGTTTTTTCAGAAGGGGTGCAACTCTCGCTCTCTTGAAGACGGAAGGGACGTAGCCAACGGTCAGGGATGAGTTGATGAGCGAGGTGAGGTAAGGGAGAAGGTCTCCGGAAATGGTCTGGAGAAGAGAGGAGGGGATAGGGTCAAGCGGGCAGGTTGTTGGGCGGCCGGCCGTCACAAGACGCGAGATTTCATCTGGAGAGAGAGGGGAGAAAGAGGTCAGAGCACAGGGTAGGGCAGTGTGAGCAGAACCAGCGGTGTCGTTTGACTTAGCAAACGAGGATCGGATGTCGTCGACCTTCTTTTCAAAATGGTTGACGAAGTCATCTGCAGAGAGGGAGGAGGGGGGAGGGGGCGGAGGATTCAGGAGGGAGGAGAAGGTGGCAAAGAGCTTCCTAGGGTTAGAGGCAGATGCTTGGAATTTAGCGTGGTAGAAAGTGGCTTTAGCAGCAGAGACAGAGGAGGAAAATGTAGAGAGGAGGGAGTGAAAGGATGCCAGGTCCGCAGGGAGGCGAGTTTTCCTCCATTTCCGCTCGGCTGCCCGGAGCCCTGTTCTGTGAGCTCGCAATGAGTCATCGAGCCACGGAGCGGGAGGGGAGGACCGAGCCGGCCTGGAGGATAGGGGACATAGAGAGTCAAGGGATGCAGAGAGGGAGGAGAGGAGGGTTGAGGAGGCAGAATCAGGAGATAGGTGGGAGAAGGTTTGAGCGGAGGGAAGAGATGATAGGATGGAAGAGGAGAGAGTAGCGGGGGAGAGAGAGCGAAGGTTGGGACGGCGCGATACCATCCGAGTAGGGGCAGTGTGGGAGGTGTTGGATGAGAGCGAGAGGGAAAAGGATACAAGGCAGTGGTCGGAGACTTGGAGGGGAGTTGCAATGAGGTTAGTGGAAGAACAGCATCTAGTAAAGATGAGGTCGAGCGTATTGCCTGCCTTGTGAGTAGGGGGGAAGGTGAGAGGGTGAGGTCAAAAGAGGAGAGGAGTGGAAAGAAGGAGGCAGAGAGGAAAGAGTCAAAGGTAGACGGGGAGGTTAAAGTCGCCCAGAACTGTGAGAGGTGAGCCGTCCTCAGGAAAGGAGCTTATCAAGGCATCAAGCTCATTGATGAACTCTCCGAGGGAACCTGGAGGGCGATAAATGATAAGGATGTTAAGCTTGAAAGGGCTAGTAACTGTGACAGCATGGAATTCAAAGGAGGCGATAGACAGATGGGTAAGGGGAGAAAGAGAGAATGACCACTTGGGAGAGATGAGGATCCCGGTGCCACCACCCCGCTGACCAGACGCTCTCGGGGTGTGCGAGAACACGTGGGCGGACGAAGAGAGAGCAGTAGGAGTAGCAGTGTTGTCTGTGGTGATCCATGTTTCCGTCAGTGCCAAGAAGTCGAGGGACTGGAGGGAGGCATAGGCTGAGATGAACTCTGCCTTGTTGACCGCAGATTGGCAGTTCCAGAGGCTACCGGAGACCTGGAACTCCACGTGGGTCGTGCGCGCTGGGACCACCAGAGTAGGGTGGCCGCGGCCACGCGGTGAGGAGCGTTTGTATGGTCTGTGCAGAGAGGAGAGAACAGGGATAAACAGACACATAGTTGACAGGCTACAGAAGAGGCTACGCTAATGCAAAGGAGATTGAATGACAAGTGGACTACACGTCTCGAATGTTCAGAAAGTTAAGCTACGTAGCAAGAATCTTATTGACTAAAATGATTAAAATGATACAGTACTGCTGAAGTAGGGCCAGCTGGCAGTGGGTGCGTTGTTGACACTACACTAATCAAGTCGTTCCGTTGAGTGTAATAGTTTCTGCAGTGTTGCTATTCGGGGCTAGCAGGCTAGCTAGCAGTGTTGTTTACGTTACGTTGCGTTAAAAGAACGACAATAGATGGCTAGCGAACCTAGAAAATCGCTCTAGACTACACAATTATCTTTGATACAAAGACGGCTATGTAGCTAGCTAAGTAGCTAGCTACGATCAAACAAATCAAACCGTTGTACTGTAATGAAAATGAAGTGAAAATGTGATACAACCTGTGAATGCGACCGGGTAGTTGAGTTCTATACAGAAGACGTTGGCTAGCGTTGGCGTTGGCTAGCTGTTGGCTAGCTAGCAGAGTCACCTACGTTAAGGACGACAAATAGCTGGCTAGCTAACCTCGGTAAATTAAGATAATCACTCTAAGACTACACACTCTAAACCTAAACAACACAATTATCTTGGATACGATGATACGATGATACGAAGACAGCAAAGACAGCTATGTAGCTAGCTAACACTACACTGATCAAGTCGTTCAGTTGAGTGTCGTTAGCTAGCTGGCTAGTGAAGACTACGTTAGGACGGCGAAATACGATAATTACGCAATTATCTTTGATACAAAGACGGCTATGTAGCTAGCTGAGAAGAAATTGCTAAGATAAGACAAATCAAACCGTTGTGATATAATGAAATATAATGAAAAAGTAATGAAAAAGTTATACTACCCGTTGGAGCGACGTGCAGATGCGACCACTCGCTCCAACCGGAACCGGAAATACAGGGGGTACCGGTACCAAATCAGTGTGCGGGGGTACAGGTTAGAGGTAATTTGTACATGTAGGTAGGTGTGAAGTGACAATGCATAGATAATAAACAGCGAGTAGCTGCAGTGTACAAAACAAATGGAGGGGGGGATCAATGTAATAGTCCGGTGGCCATTTGATTAATTGTTCAGCAGTCTTATGGCTTGGTGGTAGAAGTTGTTACGGAGCATTTTGGTCATAGACTTGGCGTTCCAGCATCGCTTGCCGTGCGGTAGCAGAGAAAACAGTCTACGACTTGGGTGACTGGAGATTCTGACAATTTTAATGGGCTTTCCTCTGACACTGCCTTGTATATAGGTCCTGGATGGCAGGAAGCTTAGCCCCAGTGATGTACTGGGCTGTACGCATTACCCTCTGTAGCGCATTACGGTCAGACGCCGAGCAGCTGCCATACCAGGCGGTGATGCAACCGGTCAGGATGCTCTCGATGGTGCAGCTGTAGAACTTTTTGAGGAAGAGGGGGAAAAGGTGTTCTGCCCTCTAAATGACTGTCTTGGTGTGTTTGGACCATGATAGTTTGTTGGTGATGTGGACACTCTTGACCTGCTCCACTACAGCCCCGTTGATGTTAATGGTGGCCTGTCAGCCCACCTTTTCCTGTAGTCCACGATTAGCTCCTTTGTCTTGCTCACATTGAGGGAGAGGTTTTTGTCCTGGCACCACACTGCCAGTTCTCTGACCTCCTCCCTATGGGCTGTGTCGTTGTTGTCGGTGATCAGTCCTACCACAGTTGTGTCATCAGCAACTTAAGGATGGTGTTAAAGTTGTGTTTGGCCACGCAGTTGTGGATGAAAAGGGAGTACAGGAGGGCAGAAAGTAAACACCTCTGAGGGGCCCCCGTGTTGAGGATTAGCGTGGCAGACGTGTTGTTACCTATCCTTACCACTTGGGGGCGGCCCGTCAGGAAGTCCAGGATCCAGTTTCAGAAAGGGGTGTTTAGTCCCAGGGTCCTTAGCCTAGTTTTGAACTTCGTCGGCACTATGGTGTTGAACGTTGAGCTGTAGTTAATGAACAGCATTCTAACATAGGTGTTCCTTTTGTCCAGGTAGGAAAAGGGCACTCCACACTGCCCATCTGTGGATCTGGGTCATCTGTGGATCTGTTGGGGCGGTATGCGAATTGGAGTGGGTATAGGGTTTCCGGGGGGATGCTGTTGATGTGAGTCATGACCAGCCTTTCAAAGCACTTCATGGCTACCGACGTGAGTGCTATGGGGCGGTAATCATTTAGGCAGGTTACCTTTGCTTGCTTGAGCACAGGGACTATGGTGGTCTGCTTGAAACATGTTGGTATTACAGACTCAGTCAGGGAGAGGTAGAAAATGTCAGTGAAGACTACCGAGAGCATTATCACACAGTCATCCAAAACAACTGGTGCTCTCAGGCATGCTTCAGTGTTGCTTGCCTCGAAGCGAGCATAAAAAGCATTTAGCTCATCTGGTTTGTTTGCATCACTGTCAGCTCACGTCTGGATTTCCCTTTGTAGTCCATAATAGTTTTCGTAATAGTTTCCTGTCCAGACGGCTGAGGCATAGGAGCCTGACATCAAGGCTGAGACATGAACGCCTGTCGACCCCGCTGCGCATGGAAGCCCGATGATCCGTCGGAGACGGAACAGTCTAACGAGCCAGCTGGGCGAACAAGACCTGACGATCCGGGCTGAGGCCCAACTTGGGATGGGCGCCCTCCGAGCCAAACCCGGGGCAAGGAAACCTCTCGAGCCAGCTTTGGCATGGAACTCCGACGAGCTGGCTAGGCAACCCCAGTTCCATCGGCCGCGACCCAGGACCGACGTCACCACCAACCGGAACACCAGTACTCTCCAATGCTTCGTGTGATGGCTTCGGGATTCTGTAAGGGCCAATGTCGGGAAGCAGGTACGGGGAGTCAGACATTTATTCAGGAACAGACAAGGAAACAAGACAGGGACACCGTCAGAACACGGGTAACACAGACATGAGACAATTAATCCCAAAGCAGGGAACAGAGCTTGGGAACAGACAGATATAGGGAAGGTAATGACACAAGTAATTGAGTTCACGTGAGTTCAATGATTGCTGATGCGCGTGACAGGGGAATGGCAGGTGTGCGTACTGATGGTGGCTTGAGCGCATAATGCTGGGGATCCTGGCGCCCTTGAGTGCCAGGGGGAGGAAGAGCGGGAGCTGGCGTGACAATAATGGAATGTCTTAATTAGTCATTAATTAAATAAAAATGTCTAGCGAGCAGAAATGATGCACTAAATAATGAACAACACAATTACTGCCGGAAGTAGTTATGTTAAAAACAGAACAGCATACTGCGGGAAAGACCAAAGATTAGGCCCAAGTCATGGCTATCTATATTCTGTCCAAATACAACATGGACAGCGCTGCTTTTGAAAAACATAATTCTTTCTCCCTTAATTGAAAAAACATGTCACTGACTCCAGGTTGTCACGAGGTATTGCAATATACTGTGGTAAAACAATAATGAACCTATAACAAACAGTAACATAGGATAAATGTCAACACCTGATGTTTGGTGTCTGTAGCCAGCTTGAGCTTAACACCAGAATAGGACTCTTGGTATTCTTCACTGTGCTCGTAATAACGTGTGTGTACTCCTGCTTAACTGCACAATTGTCTCACACATACTGTATAAGGATGACAACCATTAATGGGTCCTGAGGTCCCTGTGCCCCTCTTCCAACACACCAGTCATTTCACAGATCACTGGGAGGAATGTGATGAAAGGCGACACTGTAAAGTCCCAAACCTCAGCCTGGTTGGGCGGCTTGCGTTGGTTTCACAACTCACTGAGCCCTGGAAGCAGATTGGGTATGACAAGTGCCGCTCTTCGCTGGACTGTGTAATAGTGCCGTAAAACGCGTTGGCTTAATTGAGAATTGAGGGACCGAGAACGGATTGATGGGCAGCAATGATACTTCTGACATAGCTAACATTTAGTAAACCAGTGGGGCTACGCAACATGAATGTTTCCAGGCCATGAAGAAGAGGAGTGACAACTCCATTGGAGGCAGGAAAATAAGAGGTATGAGTTTTTGTCTACATGTTGTGCTGTCTCTCTCTTGCTTTTTCTCTTCTTGTAGGGCGTGATTTAGTCAGTGATCTAGTGTTGTGTACGTTTGTGTGCAAGATGACGATGTCGTTATCTGAACTGATCACATAGAATTTTGCCAAGGTTACCAGAATTGTGCTTTACCAGCAAATCACTGATAACTCATCAGTAGTGAATATCCATGATTACAAAGGCAAACTGTCAGCATTGTGCAGTTATTGAAATGGGCTTGTATGTTATAATTAAGGAATCATAAGATATCAGTCTTCGTGTATTGTTAAACAGTCCATGACGAGGACTATGACAAATGAGGACTATGACAAATGAGGACTATGACAAATGAGGACTATGACAAATGAGGACTATGACAAATGAGGACTATGACAAATGAGGACTATGACAAATGAGGACTATGACAAATGAGGACTATGATAAATGAGGACTATGATAAATGAGGACTATGCAATATTTGCATGTGGCGACCTGCTTACAAAGCATCATTTCTGGAGTGTACATATTCTGGTCAGAGTTGACTCCTATCACATGCTGAGATAATACAGGAAAGAGATCGTCTGTGTATAAGTCAACATGGCCAGAAGGTATAGAATTACTCTACAATTTTCAATCTTTTGTTGGAATTGATGCTCAAAGGCATCATCTCTGTACAAATCCCCTCCTCCTTCCATCCATGGGTCTATTCAAACCACTCTCTTTTGTCCCATTTATTAATGTGCCACAGCATAGACAATCACAAAAGTGCCTCTTAAGGCTGTGGACTGGGCGAGCATTGTTAAAGCTTTGCTTCTTCGTCTCCAAAATAAGTAATGTTTTGTCCTGGAGACCTTATTCCTGCCCCTCTGGATGTAGTCCAAGTAAGCACTTCCTGGTCCATGTGAATGTGAAGTCTCAGGCCCACTTTATCGTTCTGCCTCAGGGCTCCGGGCTCTGTTCTATATCTGTCCAGCTCAGAGCTGTTACAGGCCGTTCAGGGTGAAAAATTATAGAAATGCGCCCCAAATAGCACCCTATTCCCCAAAGCACTATAAGTAGTGCACTATAAAGGGAATATGGTTCCGTTTGGGAAGCAGACTGGAAGTAATAGAATTGAAATCTCAGGACATGCAAGTGAAAACATTCAAGACACAGCAGCATTTCATTTTGTGTAGCATGTACTTCTTCTAGACTCTAGCTTGGAGCTAGAGCTATTATTATGTTTGTATTATTTTTAGTGAGCTCATTGCTCTTGAAGAATTTTAGGCCAGGATTGAACATGAGGTCAATCCACTGCCTGGTGGGAAACTCTCTACAATGTGTCTGTTCTGTTAGAGGAGGGGTAAAATATGCCTATTTATTTAACCAGGCAAGTCAGTTAAGAACAAATTCTTATTTACAATGATGGCCTGCCACGGCCAAACCCAGATAACGCTGGGCCAATTGTGCACCGCCCTATGAGACTCCTAATCACGACTGGATATGATACAGCCTGGATTGAAAACAGAGACTGTAGTGATGCCTTTTGCACTAAGATGCAGTGGCTTAAACCGCTGTGCCACTCAGGAGCCCTATAATTATAAGATTCCACAACTGCCTGAAATATAAAGTTAGGAAACATTCAATTACATATGTTGTGGCAGGTATCCTTATGGGAACTGCATAGATCATTACCAGCAATTCAGTTATTGATTATTTGAGTTGCTAATATAACGAAGGTAAGGTACCTACTTTAATATATTGATTAATGACAGTTACCTGAAAAATAGATGTCACTGGCATTCATAATTTAAAAAACGAATTCGAGATTAACCAAGCTTTTCAAATGAAAAAGTATCTCCAGAATTATTGGCACAATTGATGAAGATAATAACTATAAAATATGTACAGTGCATTCGAAAAGTATTCAGACCCCTTGACATTTTCCACATGTTATTATTATTCTAAAATGGATTACATGTTTTTTTTAATCCTCAGCAATCTACACTAATGCCCCATAATGGCAAAGCAAAAACAGGTTTTTAGAAATGTTTGCTAATTTATTTAAATAGAAATGAAACAGAAATACCTTATTTACATAAATATTCAGACCCTTTGATATGATACTCGAAATTTAGCTGAGGTGCCTCCTGTATCCATTAATCATCCTTGAGATGTTTCTTGATTGGAGACCACCTGTGGTAAATTCAATTGATTGAACATGATTTGGAAAGGCACACACCTGTCTATATTAGGTCCCACAGTCGACAGTGCATGTCAGAGCAAAAACCAAGCCATGAGGTTGAAGGAATTGTCCGTAGAGATCAGAGACAGGATTGTGTCGAGGCAGAGATCTGGAGAAGGGTACAAAAAAAATGTCTGCAGCATTGAAGGTCCCCAAGAACACAGTGGCCTCCATCATTCTTAATTGGAAGAAGTTTGGAACCACCAAGACTCTTCCTAGAACTGGTCACCCGGCCAAACTGAGCAATCAGGGGAGAAGGTCCTTCATCAGGGAGGTGACCAAGAACCAGATTGTCACTCTAACAGAGCTCTAGAGTTCTTGTGTGGAGATGGGAGAACCTTCCAGAAGGACAACCATCTCTGTAGCACTCCACCAATCAGGCCTTTATGGTACAGTGGCCAGATGGAAGCCACTCCTCGGTAAAAGGCACATGACAGCCCGCTTGGAGTTTGCCAAAAGGCAGCTAAAGACTCTCAGACCATGAAAAACAAGATTCTCTGGTCTGATGAAACCAAGGTTGAACTTTTTGGCCTGAATGCCAAGCATCACATCTGGAGGAAAACTGTCACCATCCCAGGTCTCCCGAGCGGTGCAGTGGTCAAAGGCACTGCATCTCTGTGCAAGAGGCATCACTATAGTCTCTGGTTCAAATGCAGGCTCAATCACATCCGGCCATGATTGGGAGTCCCATAGGGCGGTGCACAATTGGCCTGGGTTTGGCCAGGGTAAACTGGCATTATAAATAAGAATTTGTTCTTTAATGACTTGCCTAGTTAAATAAAGGATAAATAAAAATCCTTATGGTGAAGCATAGTGGTGGTTGCATCATGCTGTGGGCATGTTTTTCAGAGGCAGAGACTGGGAGACTAGTCAGGATTGAGATAAAAAATGAACGGAGCAAAATACAGAGAGATGCTTGAGAGGTTCATTAAAACTTTCTCCAGAGCGCTCAGGACCTCAGACTGCGGCAAATATTCACCTTCCAACAGGACAATGACCCTTAGCACACAGCCAAGACAATGCAGGAGTGGCTTCGGGGCAAGTCTCTGAATGTCCTTGAGTGGCCCAGCCAGAGACCGGACTTGAACCCGATCAAACATCTCTGGAGAGACCTGAAAATAGCTCCCCATGCAACCTGACAGAGCTTGAGAGGATCTGAAGAGAACAATGGGAGAAACTGTCATGCTGGTGAAAGAGGACCCAAAAGCGACTTGGCGAAAACAGAGTCTTTAATCCAGTAAAGTAAATACAATCAAAAAACACAACTTTCACTCGAAATGACGAGGACAAACTGGAGACTCGATCTTGAACAGCAGGTGAACAGCAGGTTGCCTCGGGAAGGCACTTGAACCAAACAGACTCAGACACCTGCTCACCACGCAGCATCTGAGGAAAACACGACACGACAGGGCGATACACAAACACAGCACGGTGAATTCTAGACAAGGAACCGACAGGGCAGAAACGAATAACAAGGAGAGAAATAGGGACTCTAATCAGGGAAAAGGATCGGGAACAGGTGTGGGAAGACTAAATGATTGATTAGGGGAATAGGAACAGCTGGGAGCAGGAACGGAACGATAGAGAGAAGAGAGAGCGGGAGAGTGAGAGAGGGAGGGGGAGAGAGAGGGATAGAAAGAGGGAAAGAACCTAATAAGACCAGCAGAGGGAAACGAATAGAAGGAGAAGAACAGGGACAAGGCATGATAATCAAAGACAAAACATGACAGTACCCCCACTCACCGAGCGCCTCCTGGCGCACTCGAGGAGGAATCCTGGCGGCAACGGAGGAAATCATCAATGAGTGAACGGTCCAGCACGTCCCGAGACGGAACCCAACTCCTCTCCTCAGGACCGTAACCCTCCCAATCCACTAAGTATTGGTGACCCCGTCCCCGAGAACGCATGTCCATGATCTTATGTACCTTGTAAATAGGTGCGCTCTCGACAAGGACGGGAGGGGGGAGGGAAGACGAACGGGAGTGCGAAGAAAGGGCTTGACACAGGAGACATGGAAGACAGGATGGACGCGACGAAGATGTCGCGGAAGAAGCAGTCGCACAGCGACAGGATTGACGACCTGGGAGACACGGAACGGACCAATGAACCGCGGAGTCAACTTACGAGAAGCTGTCGTAAGAGGAAGGTTGCGAGTGGAAAGCCACACTCTCTGGCCGCAACAATACCTTGGACTCTTAATCCTGCGTTTATTGGCGGCTCTCACAGTCTGTGCCCTGTAACGGCAAAGTGCAGACCTCACCCTCCTCCAGGTGCACTCACAACGTTGGACAAACGCTTGAGCGGAGGGAACGCTGGACTCGGCAAGCTGGGATGAGAACAGAGGAGGCTGGTAACCCAGACTACTCTGAAACGGAGATAACCCGGTAGCAGACGAAGGAAGCGAATTGTGAGCGTATTCTGCCCAGGGGAGCTGTTCTGCCCAAGACGCAGGGTTTCTGAAAGAAAGGCTGCGTAGTATGCGACCAATCGTCTGATTGGCCCTCTCTGCTTGACCGTTAGACTGGGGATGAAACCCGGAAGAGAGACTGACGGACGCACCAATCAAACGACAGAACTCCCTCCAAAACTGTGACGTGAATTGCGGGCCTCTGTCTGAAACGGCGTCTAACGGGAGGCCATGAATTCTGAATACATTCTCGATAATGATTTGTGCCGTCTCCTTAGCGGAAGGAAGTTTAGCGAGGGGAATGAAATGTGCCGCCTTAGAGAACCTATCGACAACCGTAAGAATCACAGTCTTCCCCGCAGACAAAGGCAGACCGGTAATGAAGTCTAGGGCGATGTGAGACCATGGTCGAGAAGGAATGGGGAGCGGTCTGAGACGACCGGCAGGAGGAGAGTTACCCGACTTAGTCTGCGCGCAGTCCGAACAAGCAGCCACGAAACGGCGCGTGTCACGCTCCTGAGTCGGCCACCAAAAGCGCTGGCGAATAGACGCAAGAGTGCCTCGAACACCGGGATGACCAGCTAACTTGGCAGAGTGAGCCCACTGAAGAACAGCCAGACGAGTGGAAACAGGAACGAAAAGGAGGTTACTAGGACAAGCGCGCGGCGACGCAGTGTGCGTGAGTGCTTGCTTAACCTGTCTTTCAATTCCCCAGACTGTTAACCCGACAACACGCCCATAAGGAAGAATCCCCTCGGGATCAGTAGAAGCCACAGAAGAACTAAACAGACGGGATAAGGCATCAGGCTTGGTGTTCTTGCTACCCGGACGGTAAGAAATCACAAACTCGAAACGAGCGAAAAACAACGCCCAACGAGCTTGACGGGCATTAAGTCGTTTGGCAGAACGGATGTACTCAAGGTTCTTATGGTCTGTCCAAACGACAAAAGGAACGGTCGCCCCCTCCAACCACTGTCGCCATTCGCCTAGGGCTAAGCGGATGGCGAGCAGTTCACGGTTACCCACATCATAGTTGCGCTCAGATGGCGACAGGCGATGAGAAAAATAAGCGCAAGGATGAACCTTATCGTCAGACTGGAAGCGCTGGGATAGAATGGCTCCCACGCCTACCTCTGAAGCGTCAACCTCGACAATGAATTGTCTAGTGACGTCAGGAGTAACGAGGATAGGAGCGGACGTAAAACGTTCTTTTAGAAGATCAAAAGCTCCCTGGGCGGAACCGGACCACTTAAAACACGTCTTGACAGAAGTAAGAGCTGTGAGAGGGGCAGCAACTTGACCGAAATTACGAATGAAACGCCGATAGAAATTAGCGAAACCTAAAAAGCGCTGCAACTCGACACGTGACCTTGGAACGGGCCAATCACTGACAGCTTGGACCTTAGCGGAATCCATCTGAATGCCTTCAGCGGAAACAACGGAACCGAGAAAAGTAACGGAGGAGACATGAAAAGAGCACTTCTCAGCCTTTACGTAGAGACAATTCTCTAAAAGCGCTGTAGAACACGTCGAACGTGCTGAACATGAATCTCGAGTGACGGAGAAAAAATCAGGATATCGTCAAGATAGACAAAAACAAAGATGTTCAGCATGTCTCTCAGAACATCATTAACTAATGCCTGAAAAACAGCTGGCGCATTGGCGAGACCAAACGGCAGAACCCGGTACTCAAAATGCCCTAACGGAGTGTTAAACGCCGTTTTCCACTCGTCCCCCTCTCTGATGCGCACGAGATGGTAAGCGTTACGAAGGTCCAACTTAGTAAAGCACCTGGCTCCCTGCAGAATCTCGAAGGCTGATGACATAAGGGGAAGCGGATAACGATTCTTAACCGTTATGTCATTCAGCCCTCGATAATCCACGCAGGGGCGCAGAGTACCGTCCTTCTTCTTAACAAAAAGAACCCCGCCCGGCCGGAGAGGAAGAAGGCACTATGGTACCGGCGTCAAGAGACACAGACAAATAATCCTCGAGAGCCTTACGTTCGGGAGCCGACAGAGAGTATAGTCTACCCCGAGGAGGAGTGGTCCCCGGAAGGAGATCAATACTACAATCATACGACCGGTGAGGAGGAAGGGAGTTGGCTCGGGACCGACTGAAGACCGTGCGCAGATCATGATATTCCTCCGGCACTCCTGTCAAATCGCCAGGTTCCTCCTGAGAAGTAGGGACAGAAGAAACGGGAGGGATGGCAGACATTAAACACTTCACATGACAAGAAACGTTCCAGGATAGGATAGAATTACTAGACCAATTAATAGAAGGATTATGACATACTAGCCAGGGATGACCCAAAACAACAGGTGTAAACGGTGAACGAAAAATCAAAAAAGAAATAGTCTCACTGTGGTTACCAGATACTGTGAGGGTTAAAGGTAGTGTCTCAAATCTGATACTGGGAAGATGACTACCATCTAAGGCGAACATGGGCGTAGGCTTCTCTAACTCTCTGAAAGGAATGTCATGTTTCCGAACCCATGCTTCGTCCATGAAACAACCCTCAGCCCCAGAGTCTATCAAGGCACTACATGTAGCACCCGAACCGGTCCAGCGTAGATGGACCGACAAAGTAGTACAGGATTTTGATGGAGAGACTTGAGTAGTTGCGCTCACCTGTAGCCCTCCGCTTACAGATGAGCTCTGGCTTTTACTGGACATGAATTAACAAAATGTCCAGCAACTCCGCAATAGAGGCACAGGCGGTTGGTGATCCTCCGTTCCCTCTCCTTAGTCGAGATGCGAATCCCTCCCAGCTGCATGGGCTCAGTCTCTGAGCCAGAGGAGGGAGATGGTTGCGATGCGGAGCAGGGAAACACCGTTGATGCGAGCTCTCTTCCACGAGCCCGGTGACGAAGATCTACCCGTCGTTCTATGCGGATGGCGAGAGCAATCAAAGAGTCCACATCTGAAGGAACCTCCCGGGAGAGAATCTCATCCTTAACCACTGCGTGGAGTCCCTCCAGAAAACGAGCGAGCAGCGCCGGCTCGTTCCACTCACTAGAGGCAGCAAGAGTGCGAAACTCAATAGAATAATCCGTTATGGACCGTTCACCTTGGCATAGGGAAGCCAGGGCCCTAGAAGCCTCCCTACCAAAAACTGAACGGTCAAAAACCCGAATCATCTCCTCTTTAAAGTTCTGGTACTTGTTAGAGCAATCAGCCCTTGCCTCCCAGATAGCTGTGCCCCATTCTCGAGCCCGGCCAGTAAGGAGTGAAATGACGTAAGCAACCCGAGCTCTCTCTCTAGAGTATGTGTTGGGTTGGAGAGAGAACACAATCTCACACTGCGTGAGAAAGGAGCGGCACTCAGTGGGCTGCCCGGAGTAGCAAGGTGGGTTATTAACCCTAGGTTCTGGAGGCTCGGCAGGCCAGGAAGTAACAGGTGGCACGAGACGAAGACTCTGGAACTGTCCAGAGAGGTCGGAAACCTGAGCGGCCAGGTTCTCCACGGCATGGCGAGCAGCAGACAATTCCTGCTCGTGTCTGCCGAGCATGGCTCCTTGGATCTTGACGGCAGTGTAACGAGCGTCTGAAGTCGCTGGGTCCATTCCTTGGTCGGTTCCTTCTGTCATGCTGGTGAAAGAGGACCCAAAAGCGACTTGGCGAAAACAGAGTCTTTAATCCAGTAAAGTAAATACAATCAAAAAACACAACTTTCACTCGAAATGACGAGGACAAACTGGAGACTCGATCTTGAACAGCAGGTGAACAGCAGGTTTCCTCGGGAAGGCACTTGAACCAAACAGACTCAGACACCTGCTCACCACGCAGCATCTGAGGAAAACACGACACGACAGGGCGATACACAAACACAGCACGGTGAATTCTAGACAAGGAACCGACAGGGCAGAAACGAATAACAAGGAGAGAAATAGGGACTCTAATCAGGGAAAAGGATCGGGAACAGGTATGGGAAGACTAAATGATTGATTAGGGGAATAGGAACAGCTGGGAGCAGGAACGGAACGATAGAGAGAAGAGAGAGCGGGAGAGTGAGAGAGGGAGGGGGAGAGAGAGGGATAGAAAGAGGGAAAGAACCTAATAAGACCAGCAGAGGGAAACGAATAGAAGGAGAAGAACAGGGACAAGGCATGATAATCAAAGACAAAACATGACAGAAACTCCCCAAATAAAGGTGTGCCAAGCTTGTAACGTCATACTCAAGAATAATCGAGGCTGTATTCACTGCCAAAGGTGCTTCAACAGAGTACTGAGTAAAGGGTCTGAATAGAGCTGACGCTTTCAAGGAGCGGGACTCTAATCCGAACACTTATAATAAATCCCGCTATGCCCTCTGACGAACCATCAATCGTACAACACCGGCTCCGACGCTCGTCGGATATGGCAGGTCTTGCCAACTATTATGGACTACAAAGAGGCAAGCAACATCGAAGCATGCATGAGAGCATAAGCTGTTCCAGACAAACTTGTGATCACGCTCTCCGTAGCCAATATGAGTAAGATTTTTAAACAGGTCAACATTCACAAGGCCGCAGGGCCAGATGGATTACCAGGACGTGTACTCCGAGCATGCGCTGACCAACTTGCAAGTGTCTTCACTGACATGTGCCTGACCAAGTCTGTAATACCAACATGTTTCAAGCAGACCACCATAATCCCTGTGCCCAAGAACACCAAGGTAACCTGCTTAAATTACTACTGACACGTAGCACTCACATCTATAGCCATGAAGTGACTTGAAAGCCTGGTCATGGCTCACATTAACACCATCATCCCAGAAACCCTAGACCCACTCGCATACCGCCCCAATAGATCCACAGATGACCCTATCTCAATCACACTCCAAACTGCCCTTTCCCACCTGGACAAAAGGAACACCTTTATGAGAATGCTGTTCATTGACTTAAGCTCAGTGTTCAACAGCATAGTCTCCACAAAGCTCATCACTAAGCTATGGACCCTGGGACAAAACACTTCCCTCTGCAACTGCATCCTGGACTTCCAAACGGGCCGCACCCAGGTGATAAGGGTAGGCAACAACACATCTGCCACTCTGATCCTCAACACTGGGGCCCCTCAGGGGTGTGTGCTTTGTCCCCCCCTGTACTCCCTTTTCACCCATGACTGCATGGCCAAACATGACTCTAACACCATCATTAAGTTTGCTGATGACACAACAGTGGTAGGACTGATCACCTACAACGATGTGACAGCCTATAAGGAGGAGGTCAGAGACCTGGTAATGTGGTGCCAGGACAAAAACCTCTCCCTCAATGTGAGCGAGACAAAGGAGCTGATCGTGGACTACAGGAAAAGGCGGGCTGACAGGCCACAATTAACATCAACGGGGCTGTAGTGGAGCGGGTCGAGAGTTTCAAGTTCCTTGTTGTCCACATCACCAACAAACTATCATGGTCCAAACACACCAAGACAGTCGTTAAGAGGGCACGACAACATATTTTCCCCCTCGGGAGACTGAAAATGATTTGTCATGGGTCCCCAGATCCTCATAAATTTCTATAGCAGCACCATCGAGAGCATCCTTACTGGTTGCATCACTTTCTGGAATGGCAACTGCTCAGCATCTGACCGTAAGACACTACAGAGAGTAGTGCGTACGGCCCAGTACATCACTGGGGCCAAGCTTCCTGCCACCCAGGACCTGTGTCAGAGGGAGGCCCAAACATTTTTTCAAGTCTCCAGTCACCCAAGTCATGGACTGTTCTCTCTGCTACCGCACGGCAAGCGGTACCGTAGCGCCAAGTCTAGGACCAAAAGGCTCCTCAACAGCTTCTACCCCCAAGCCATAAGACCGCTGAACATATAATCAAATGGCCTCCCGGACTATTTACACTATTACATGTTTCAGTATAATAATACACAACCCCATATCACAAGGCTCTGTACACAATTCCTGGAAGCTGAAAATGTTACAGTTGTTCCATGGCCTGCATACTCACCAGACATGTCACCCATTGAGCATTTACATTACATTACATTTAAGTCATTTAGCAGATGCTCTTATCCAGAGCGACTTACAAATTGGTGCATTCACCTTATGACATCCAGTGGAACAGCCACTTTACAATAGTGCATCTAAATCTTTTAAGGGGGGGGTGAGAAGGATTACATTATCCTATCCTAGGTATTCCTTAAAGAGGTGGGGTTTCAGGTGTCTCCGGAAGGTGGTGATTGACTCCGCTGTCCTGGCGTCGTGAGGGAGTTTGTTCCACCATTGGGGAGCCAGAGCAGCGTACAGTTTTGACTGGGCTGAGCGGGAACTGTACTTCCTCAGTGGTAGGGAGGCGAGCAGGCCAGAGGTGGATGAACGCAGTGCCCTTATTTGGAGGATTATTATTATTTGAGCATGCAAATGGTGGTCACACTTAATACTGACTGGTTTTCTGATCCACGCCTCTACTTTTTTTAAGGTATATGTGACTAACAGATGCATATCTGTATTCCCAGTCATGTGAAATCCATAGATTAGGGCCAAATAAATGTATTTAAATTGGCTGATTTCCTTATATGAACTGTAATTCAGGAAAATCTTTATGTTATTGCAAATACAATCATGTAACAACCCACTAGGCTGTTATGTTGTTGTTTCCACATAGTTTCAACAAAAAATAAATAAATGTGATGACGTTGAATCAACATGGAAAATGGATTGAATTTGCAAAAAGTAATCAACAGAAGGGATTTTAATCTATTTTTCATCCAACTTTTATCCTAAAACCAATAACATAGTGATTTTTTTGGTTGAATTCACGTTGAATTCACATTACTTGACAGCGTTGGGCCAGTAACCGAAAGGTTGCTAGATCGAATCCCAGAGCTGACAAGGTTAAAATCTGTCAACCCACTGTTCCTAGGCCATCATTGTAAATAAAAATTTGTTCTAAACTGACTTGCCTAGTTAAATAAAGCAACAACAACAAAAAGTATATACTATTTTAAAACTCAACCAAATGTCATTCAAAACTAGACATTGAAAGGATGTCTGTGCCAAGTGGGTAAAGTTACACCCTCCCCCAAAATATACACTTCTTTAGGAGTTTCTGTGGAATTTATTCCTTTCTGTGTACATACCACATGGTGATACTGGGTAATTTACTGAGAAATGCAACAGAACAATGCAGACAGAGAAACAGAAAGTAAGTTGCCAGACCACACAAGTTCATGTCTCCATCTTGCTGATTTCCTCCTGAAAATCAGATACTTCTGTTTATACTATAGATGTTGTCTGATTTACTGGACTGTATGTACCAGACAGTATACCCTAGTAGTCAACTACTGAGAATAACAAATCCAAGCATTGGTAGGGTCTCTTAATCCATGTTCAGACAGGTTGACAAGGTGCCTTTTAACATACTTGAATAACGGGAAGGAAGAGATGAGTCACTTGGGAAAAACCAACCGGTTTAAACAGTGTGTCCAGTATATCATGTGGTCAAATGTACCTTGAGTCAGTGGTGTAATTTCAGCTAATCCGTGTCATTTTTATAAAGTTGAATCTTATTTACTGCATTTCTACACAATTTAAAACCATTCAGAGAACACCTTGGCAGCTGTAGCTTCATTCACCTCAGCTGACAAGGGACATACATTTTGACGACAACAATTCATACAGCACGTCATACAGCACGTCGTACAGCACGTCATACAGCGATTGGTTTCTATGCACTGAGATTAAAAAAGTGTTGTTTCGTTTCATATCAAGTCAAACAGGATTTACGTAGTCATCTACAGCCATCTTCCACCTCTGCATTCCTTAGAGCTGTTCACTGCAGCGAGGCAAACAGCATCCCCGTCCACTCTGAGCTGTCCGCATGGTCTTAAAACCAGCCCTGTAAGTTTGAAGTTTTAATATTGCATGCAAAAGTACAGTGAAATGCCTTTCTTGCAAACCTAATTTCCTTTTAATCGGGATTGGAATGATTTTTGTAGCCTATTTTAAATTGTTGGTGTTGAGCTAGGGTATGGTGTCTGCCATACTCTGCCATAGCCAATTGACGCCCCTGCCTCAAGTTCTTGACCTTTAGCCTGGAATTGATTGGCTACTTATTGATGTGCTTTCAAAATCAGTAGTCTCTTTAACATGAATCTGATATCATAGACACAGTCAAATTACTTTCATCCAGTCACATTTACACAAGCTGTATGTTGGACCAGTCAGTCAGAAAGTGGATTGGAAAGTTCCTAAACAGGCCTTTGTTTACATCAGAGCTAATAACTACTTTTTCTTTACAATGCCATCACTGAAAATACAGGAGAGCTACTTCCATATATAGAGTAATCTCCATCAAATCAACTTTGTGTGTTCTTCAGATCCCTCCTCCTGTTTTCATTGCACTGGGCCAAAACATTTTACAGGAGTGACTCATGGCCTGCTTTGCTTTTGGGACCTGTTAGCAACGGAACGGCCGAGCCTATTTTTGGCCTCTGCATCCTTCTGATTTACTTTTCATTAGCACACGAGCTCACAATGTGCAGAGTAACGTTTTAAAGGCACCCTAATGCTGCTGTGCAGGGCAATGCAGGGCCTACCCCCAAAGATACCGAAGAAGAGCCACTTCTTTATGAGAATGTTTTCTGCTGAGCAGTGTTCTTGGTTTCTGCCACAAAATTGAGAATAGAGTTTCCAAACAGGAAATTAGGAGAGATAATGGGTTGATTTAGCAGCACAAATAGGGGAATCCTAGCTTTGACTGCAGTAGTGCTAGTCTTTACATCCTGATTACAGTTCCTTTACCTCTTTACACTCTTTGAAAAAGGGGTTCCAAAAGGGTTCTTTGGCTGTCCCCATAGTAGCACCTTTTTTGGATCAAGGTAGAATGAATCCTCTGTGGAAAGTGTTCTACATGGAACCCAAAAAGGTTATACCTGGAACCAAAAAAGGTTCTTCAAAGGTTTAACCTATGGGGACAGACAAAGAACCCTTTTAGGTTCTAACTAGCGCCTTTTTTCTGAAAGTGTACGATTCAGTCCTCACCCCTCAATGTGAATTACGACAGTATATAGCCTACAGTCAGGTAACTGGGTGTAGCTTATCCCAACAAACTCCACGTTATAACAAAGCCTGGAGCAAACAGAATAAATCTCACATTCTTATTGCAAAATGAGGATTACTGTGATCATGAAACACATATACTCACATGGCCACAGCCAGTATATTCATGGTTCAGTAGGAGGTTAACAAAATAATACAGTCAGTCAGACAGTCGGAGCACCTATTTGGTTTAAAATAACATATTTCAGTGGGTATTTTCCCTCTCTCTGTCCTCATCTCTCTCTGTGAATTACAGTACAAGGGTCAAAGTGTGTATGTTGTGGGATGTGACAGTCTCTTACCAGTGAGTGCATGCTGTTTGCCACAGGCATGGATGAGTTCCATTCTCCTCACGAACAGGGTCACATGATCTCTCACAGATTTCTACAAAGCAGTCACACATCAGTGCATCTCTCTCTGCTTCACCTGTTTCCCTGCTCTGTCCACACCCTGAGCATACAGGACACACACACACACGCCCACACACACCCACGCATGCACACACACTTTAATTTCCTCTTTCCAATTAGAGTTAGTGAGGTAGCGCTGAAATGGGTGAGGTGTTTTGGTTAATGTTAGGTTTATAACACTTAAAATTATGCGCATTAATGTTGTGGTAAAGCGTTCAAACACTAAAGTCAGCAGCTCTTTAGAATACGAATTTGAAAACATCAAGTTACAAACTGCAGACAAATCCAATTAATTATGAGCAGTGGGATTCTCAGGGGAGCTCTCTGTCCTCTCTCTTTTTTTTCTCTCGCTCTCTCTCTGACATCACTGGGAACTTGTGTGTATAAAGTAACCACAAGAATGCAGCGTGTCAGGCAAGGGAACGCGAGTACAGACAGAGGGCCCTTTCTTTCACAGGGTATGCAGGTCAGGGAGAAGGGACGCTGCACTGAGAGAGTGACACACACGGGCAGAGAGAGGTAAAGAGATACAGGCACAAAGAGCACAGTTCAATACATACCAAGTATGGGGCAACATTGAGAGCTTAGAGAAAATCAACAAAAAGCAGGATTTACAAGGAAGAGGAGAGGGAAAAAACAGCTTTACTGGCCCGGACTTCTAAAACCTTTTGCCGGTAAGGTGTACATTTCAAAAGACTGTTGAGAAATGATGAATGGGAAGCTGTTGATATTGAATGCTGTTGATCTTATTTGGTTGAGTATCTGTGGCTAAGGAGTCAATATATATACTTATAATACTATGTGTGAACTGGAAGTCTGTTGTTTTGGAAAGTCCCCTCCGTCAGTTAAACAGGTATTGTGATGTACCAGGTGATATGTTGCTGTTCAGTCACTACTCAGTGCCATTCTATAGCATATCTCTCTCAGGAAATGTAAATCTTAAATATAGCATTGGGCCTTTGCACAATGCTTTGCACATTGTCTATGACTAGTGACATTATGGTTTCGATGATTGAAACCTAAGGTTCACCTACGATTTTAAATGTCTGAGATTTCTATCATTTGATTTGAAACTTTGTCTCGTTATGCTCTCTCTTCTACTTATACTATTTCACTCTCCCTGACTCAAAGGTTACCTTTCATCTTGAACTGTAACGGATTGAGAGAATGTCCTCTCTTATACTATTTCACTCTCCCTGACTCAAAGGTTACCTTTCATCTTGAACTGCAACGCATTGAGAGAATGTCCTCTCTTATACTATTTCACTCTCCCTGACTCAAAGGTTACCTTTCATCTTGAACTGTAACGCATTGAGAGAATGTCCTCTCTTATACTGTGTGGAGATATGGGCATGTTCCCAACTGTTCCCATCAAAAATATGCAATCTTGTGTTTCTTACCACGACACTGATTTTGAGTAAAGATATTAATTTGGTACACTAACACATGACTTTTGCTGTCTCTAAACCTTTGACTATCTCTGCAAAAGACTGTTGACTGACTCTTATTATTAAGATAATTAGAATTGAACATTCCCATCAAAAATATGCAATCTTGTGTTTCTTACCACGACACTGATTTTGAGTAAAGATATTAATTTGGTACACTAACACATGACTTTTGCTGTCTCTAAACTTTTGACTATCTCTGCAAAAGACTGTTGACTGACTCTTATTATTAAGATAATTAGAATTGAACATTCGCCAGTTCTTCTTCATGATTACCGTGGGCCATTCATTAAATATTCCTGTTTTGCCTTGTGTTGCCTGCTGTCATTCAGGCTTTTAGGTTGGGCAGAACAGAGTTCCAAGTTCCATAAATAGCTGTAGCTCACTAATGCAGTCATAAGAGTTTTTCCCCATCCTTGCTTTGTGAGCCACTGAAAGTATCTTCCTGTTCACAGCTGATCATAGGCCAAGACAATGTTACGTCATTTTGTTACATTGTTGTTATTTTACATTAATTCCCACGGCCTGACCAGAGTGCAAAGGCCGTCTGATGGCATGACACACTATGGAGTGGGGATGTTGTGATAGAGAATTAGATCTTGATAGATTTTTCAATGCATTGAGCTTTCATTGATTCTCTTCGTTCTCAATTTCAGCTTGAGAACTACCTCAGCATCTGTAAATGTATGTGGTGTGCACTACAACAGACCTCTGACCATTTTCTACTCTGGCGAGGAAGACGATTCTTACACCTTGCTGGACAATGCTAATGAGTGATATCCCACTGGGATAAGATGTAAACTCCACATCTATTCTACGTTGAACCAGCATTCCATTGAAATGACGTGGCATTGATTCAACCAGTGCGTGCCCAATGGGATTGTTACTCATTCCTTCCAGTCATCATACCTTGTATGTCTCAACTTTAGACTCAGCATCACCATAAAACAAATGCATAGACCTACATACATGAATAATGGTGAAGCTTACATTCAATGGATTTGGTGAACAAATTGTGTTTAGCTGAAATGGGACCTTAATGTTGACAAACTGCAAGTAGGTGCTGCCTTCTTTACTCAATGCAACAAAGTAGCAGCAGTGCACAGTTTCCTGTTTTGTTATGTTGGGAAGGAAGTGAAGCTGACTATGGGTAAGCCAATTTCACACATGGGCTGTGAGACAAACACAAACTTTTTTTCTGTTCACTTGCAGTCAGAAACATTTGGCTTAGAAAATGGAGCAGGAAATATATATTTTCCCTCACAGGGCCATAATCCTAGTCAACATAAACCTATAAACTACCCTTTGACCTCCTGGATACCCATAACGGTTACCATTGATCCAAGCTACAGTGGAGTGCTACACTCAGTCAATGTTAAAGTCAAAACCATCGAAGCTAGGCCGCTATTAGCCGGTACATTGAAATGTATTTCCCTCCATGGTGCATTCAGGCAGCCAGAGCCATGACATTTCCCTCCAACTTTAATGAGAGTAAAGCTGAATAAGATACTTGTGCAGGGGAGGGAAGAGAGCGAAAAGGCACCAGTGGGACTGGGGTTCACTCTGCTCACCTTCTTCTCTCTAATTCTCTCCACAGAAAATGTCCTCATTCCATCACTTCTCCCAGAGGAGAATGGATTAAAATAGAGAGGAGACTCCAGAGGACGTGAGGTGGGATCCCATATCCCAAAAGAGGAAACAAACAAACAACACAAACAGGCAGACTTCATAGACCTTCCCATCAAGGCAAGGAGAGATCGGAATCATTACAGCAACTGAAGGATTACAAAGGAAAAACCCCCCTCTCTCATAAACAATTGATCTTTGGACTTCAAACTTTCATAAAAAATGCGTTGGTCTTCAAACCCCCAGATAAGGTGGTTAAGGAAGGAGGGGAGGATAAAGAGATTCTCCCTGCATCAAGAATTTTTCTAGTCTGTCCCATCCTCCCTTTCCTTCATCAGATATTCATTGTGACTGGGATGTCCTACTATATCAGCGAAATCTTCAATGTCATGAGTTCACCAGGAAACTGAAACCCAGCACTAGATCAGGGTCAAATCACCACAAGAACAATCCCCTGATAACAGCAACACCCTTGCTGACTACTTCAATCACAACGTGTTCACTATTGTAATTGGTTTCTTCTTCAAAGATTACCCTCAAGAGGAATTGATAAGACACTGTCAGTGAACAATGAAGGAAGACATCTTGGATTTTCTCAGTGACTTGTGGAAGGTGGCCACCACTAAGCATGACCAGGGGATCTATAACACAGTCTGCCTGGTGGTGCTGCTAGCCCTGCCTATGGTGGTGCTCTTCACTTCTCTGGTGGTGTGCTGCCACTGCTGCTGCTGTCGCCACGCCAACTGCGCTGGTTGCTGTGCAGTCAGCCCCAGCTCAGCCACAGCAAAATCAGACAAAAATAAGAAGAGTCCGAAAGATGAGGACTTGTGGATCTCGGTCAAAACAGGACCTATGACACCAGACAGGGTTGCCCTGACGATGGTGTAAGGTTCAGATAAGGTTTTATTTGTATTCATATGAAGCTCTTTTTTTACTGCAAGGTACAGGTACATGATGCCGAGCACTGGTGTTCAATATGCTCGACAGAAACGGTTGAAACACAGTAAAAGAGCTAACGATGTGTGTGTGTGTGTGTGTGTGTGTGTGTGTGTGTGTGTGTGTGTGTGTGTGTGTGTGTGTGTGTGTGTGTGTGTGTGTGTGTGTGTGTGTGTGTGTGTGTGTGTGTGTGTGTGTGTGTGTGTGTGTGTGTGTGTGTGTGTGTGTGTGTGTGTGTGTGTGTGTGTGTGTGTGTGCGTGCGTGCGTGCGTGCGTGTGTGTGTGTGTGTGTGTGTGTGTGTGTGTGTGTGTGTGTGTGTGTGTGTGTGTGTGTGTGTGTGTGTGTGTGTGTGTGTGTGTGTGTGTGTGTGTGTTCTTCTATCCATGTTGGGACCTAAAGTCGCCACAACAATGGTAAAACAAGTCAAATTCCCATGTCCTCATGAGGACAAAGACTATTGGGTTAGGTTTAGGGTAAGGGATTAGGTTTAGGAGTAAGGTTTAGGGTTTGGGACAGGGTTACAGGTTAAGGTTAGGGAAAATAGGATTTTGAATGGAAATCAAATTTTAGGTCCCCACAAGAATAGAAGGACAAAACGTGTGTGTGTGTGCATGTGTGTGCGTGTGCTTGCATACGTGGGTGTGTGCGTGTGCATGAGCAAATGTGTGTATGTGCAAGGAAGAGTGATAGATGACACATGGTGTATGTGTTAGTGTGCACTTCTGTGTGAAATTCACTGTCTTCACATTTGGGGACTATTTATATTTCCAATGCTGGAGGCCAGCAATCTAGTATTGGGATTCAGTTAGAAGACTATTTTTTATAGGTTAGACCATTTTAAGTTCAAAGCACTTGCAGCTATTGCACTTACAACAGAAATGTGTGTAACTACTTTGAAATATTTTGCTGTACTTGCTATACCCACTGCATGGAGATCTTAATTCCATTTATGAGTTAATTATCAAACACAGAATTTAATAGAACCAAGTGAAGCACTCAGATTTTTCAATTGCATTGCTCAATGTATACGTTTCTTTCCCCATAGAGTATCCTACATACAGCAGCTAGTATTGTGGATAAAAAAATGTATCTAACAGTTCTGTGTTTTACGCTGCCTTATGCTCAGATTGATGACACAGATTGATGTTTACTGTCTTGCACTATCCCTATTGGTTCATAATATCATTATGCATGGACACCAGGTTCTCAGATGTATGGGGCGCTGAGTGGATCCTTCTTATATCCTCCATCCCTCAGTGCCAATGTGGCCCTCTGACTTAAAATAATAGTTATTCTATCTCAAAACTGGGATTCCTAAAAAATGTGTCCGAGGATTTGGTCAACTTCCGTCAGATGTTTAAAATCCTAAATGAATCAGGAGTGGGCAGGGTCAGCTATACCATAAGGACCCCTTATTCATGTCCTCATTACACGTAGCGTAGCAAGACCACTCATGGTCTGTAAAGTTCTCTACTTTTGATAGATTTAAACATATCATTTTTAAATGATAATGGTCACAACCATAAACTGTCAAGAAAAGGGCAATTAAACTCTGTCCGATTTTTGTCTGACGTCAAGTCCATCAGTGTGCTGTAAGATCTGAGAATTGTTGTGTTTTTATTGGGGATTTTCAAATGAATCATTTTCTATATTTTACAAATGTTTGTATTTTTGAAACAAAAGTAGAGATTGTTCCGTCTTACAAGAATCTCCGAATTGATTTGCAATTTACAAATCCGGTGACAAATCATTTTTAGTTGTTATCTATTCATGATCCTTATTTTGAGATTAAAGACTTCTGCGTTAGTTATTCATATGTAAAAAGTCTGAGGGTGGAAAAATACTTTTCCTTTGCAAAGGGGGGGGGGGGGATTTGCCGTTTGTTTGAACAGGAAGTCTGCCATAGACGATAGTTTCACATTCTATCACTGAAGCTGTGATCTGTCCCAATTATGCATGAGAACATACTGTATATTTTGGCTGTTTTGTCATTACACAAGAAAAAGCTGAGGTAATCATTCAAGTTATGAGCTCAGGCCACAGTGGATACCGCATGCATAATTTATCCTGTCATTTGATTTTACATAACAGCTATATGGAGAAAAGGGGGACAACAAAATAAAGTATTTTTTATGCTTTGTTAATTCTTTGTTGATTGACTAATGTTTGGCTCAGGCTCACAATATGTGCGATTAGATTAGGGCTCTATTCAGTCTGTATCGCTGAAGCGGTACAGATTGCACAATATAAATGTGAAGGCAATTTCCGATTGTGTATCACAATCTCACCTAACGTGGGAAAATTTCAATGACGCTGTAACGCTGAACTTCTGCGATACGAATTGAATAGAGCCCTAACAATATATGATACATTTTATAACGGAAAATGTAGGCCTTTACCTTTAGAGCTATTTCCATTTTGTTATTAATCATGTTCTGACCTCGAAAGTAGTTTATGGACACCAACTAGTCGCTGCAATCCAGTGATTATGCCCATTCACATATCAGACCCATCTTCACTTGGAGATCATCATACATCATGTCTGTCATCTTTGTTGTACATGTTGACTTCATCCCTACGGGTTTGGGCAATTTTATCATCATTTTATCTGATGTTTGGTAACTGACAAAGCATTAGCATCCACACACACTGGATGTTTGAGCTTGTTATTTCGAATTGATACGCAGTGATACATAGTCTGACTCTGGAGCAGTGACTAGCTAATGGTGTGTCAAGTGTATGGTGTGGGGGTTTCCCACTCTCTGTCACACATGCTGTGTAGCTGAGTCCTACAGCACTGACAGACCCAACCATCCAGAGGCAGAACACAGCCATGCAGTGGAAAGTGTCTGCGAGCTGATGGCAGCTTGCCTGCCATGACACACCCCTCCCACTAACTACTCCACCTCTGAACAAACAAGCCTTGTTAGAATATTACACTACCACGCATGGGGAAAAAATACATCAACCCTACGCTTAGCTGCCTCAACTGTGATTCGGTTCATGTTCATGGGTACTCGGTTGTTTGAAAGTCCTCGTCAGATGACACATGCTTTGGAATCTGTTGAAGTCCAAACTTGTGCTCGTGTTAAACTTGTTCCCTGGGAATGAGACAAAAATAGACACATATAAAATCAAACACTGCTGCAATTATAGGCAAAAATGTAAGTGTAACGTGGAATTTAACATAAAATTGTATTCCTGTACCTGTACTACACCACCTTTTATATACTCGAGGTGAGGTCCTCGGGATTTATCTAAAATACACAGGTTCTTTACATCCGGGAGTGGAGCATGAGAATGATCGGGCCAGAAATATACGTTTTATACACAATCACAATTACTCAAGCAACTCAATGAAATCTTCTCATGGACATCTTCTGCATCTAGTTCTCTGTACAATCACTGCTGACAAGCACAACAGGATGAAAATCATCCTCAGAGTTCCATTAGCACACAGACATACATACATCAATGAGTGTATTACATTACAATCAATATTCTTATTGTTTCTGGCCAACACACAAAATACATATTGTATCTAGGGAGTCGTGCCATGGGAGAAGGGGAACAGGTACCAGTGGCTATGGGCAACCTTGCCATGAACATGCTCACAATTCATTGTCATCACTTTGGTCTAGGCCACAGTCTCCACACCCATCCTCCCAAGGCACACTAATCTGCACATAGTAAGGGGGTCCCCTGAATGAATGAAACAGACAAGTATGTATACCTTTTGCCACAAAGTTGGCAATGACAGACTCCTGGTGCTGAGAGAGGCTGCATTCAACACTTCAACAGTTTCACACTGTTACATAGGGATGACAAAATAAGCTTAGACTTTTTATATGTTAATTGACAATAGAAGTAACCAGGTACAGACTTCAGAAAACATTTAGAGTCGGCCTATGCAGCACGAATAAGACTTTAAAAGAGTCATGCTCAGGGTTAAGCTGTTTATTTATTTTCCTACGGGAGGATTAATGTGATTTGTCTAACTGAATAAAAATGTGTGAAGAATTGTGAGGCATTTCTTTATCTTTCCATCACTATTATATACATCTCAGCACTAAGAGGCCACTTGCCCCGCAGTGCTGTTATAGGAACCAATCTTATTTACCAAAATTTGACATCGGTGTGGCTCAAATGGGCTATTGCATCAACTGGCTCCCGTGAGCCATTTCAAAAGCTTAACTACCATATTCCAGGATGGGTCTCTTCCTCTTCTTCTTGTCATTCTTGCTTAACTCTGTGTGAATAGCAATGAAAGAAAAGATATTCACAGAGTGATGTACACAAATCATTTCTCAGCAGTGGATTGCAACGACAGCTGAGAAACCAGTGGAAGTTGAGAAGCCTCAAGTTCAGACAGGAAACGTCACATATCCGTTTAACCATTTATTAGAAAAGATTACAATACATGCAATATGTTGTCTTGGTGTTCGGGTCTGCTGCTTCGGGGTAGCTCACTACCAGAGCCTGCATCATGATAAAATAATAATAATCACAGGCAGTGTGCAAGGTACGCTGTACCAATCCCCAAAACTGCAGAACCGCTGACAGACAACAAACTATGTGTATGGCAGCAGCATGTCCTTTAAATAGTAATTCAGCAATGTCATGTGTATGACATGGTGTAGCATTCTGAAACTCTGTGTAAGCTACAGTATAGCAGGCACACCTTACTGAGATAGCTTCTCAGAAAATCTCAGTAGGCTTATCTCTCGTATACTGACCACATGGGGTCCTCGCCGAGGCAAGATGAACCTGCCATCTTGGTAAATTAAAAGAATCAACCCATCTACACTGTGCCATAATCACAACACTGAGATAGCTTCTCAGAACTATGAGTAGGCTTATTCTCATGTGACGCACAGACCAGTGCCCTCCCTGAGGCAAGATGAGCCATCATCTGGTACATGACAATATTCTAACTGTGACCCCTGCCAACCACCTGCATCTACAGTCAGTGTTACATTTTTTTTATTTTTTTTATTTTACCTTTATTTAACCAGGCAAGTCAGTTAAGAACATATTCTTATTTTCAATGACGGCCTGGGAACAGTGGGTTAACTGCCTGTTCAGGGGCAGAACAACAGATTTGTACCTTGTCAGCTCGGGGGTTTGAACTCGCAACCTTCCGGTTACTAGTCCAACGCTCTAACCACTAGGCTACGCTGCCACCCCATATAGCAGATTGTAATGCAATAAGAGAGAAGCAACATGACTATTGGACTATGGGGCTGACAATCATGACAAAATTAGCCATTAATGCAGGAACTCAACTAGGCTTCCACAATCTAAGAACATTTAATCAAATGTAATGTTTGTAAGCAGCAGAGGATCATCGGCCCATGATCTTGAGGGTGAAGCTGGGACTGGTTGAGAAGCAGTAGCAGTGCCCATGATCTTGAGGGTGAAGCTGGGACTGGTTGAGAAGCAGTAGCAGTGCCCATGCTAGAGTAAGATGTCTATATCTCAGAGCTAGCATGATCAAATCAAATTGTATTAGTCACATGCGCCGAATACAACAGGTGTAGACCTTACAGTACCCGCAAAACTACAGCATCCCGGAGTCGCCTCTTCACTGTTGTCGTGTCTTTGGCTATGCCGGATTAAGTGATACGACATGCTATTCTATAAAATAATTTCTCCGTAATTAATATTACCTGATTGAGCTAATCATGTAAATGTAATTAACTAGAGAGTCGGGCACCACATAATACTATTTATAGAGCTGTTATCTTCCGAATAAACTCTTAAAGACCTAGTAATATTTTACATCAATAGCAGTCAATATTAATCGTCATCTTAATTCAGTCTCATCTGAAAGTTGTACATTCTTGGTTATCTGCACGAACCCTGGCTCATAAGTTGAATCAGCAATACAAAATTTGGTTTATTTATTTATTTACTAAATACCTATCTAATCACACAGAATTACACATACACATAATTATATCATAACTTGATTACAAATTACGTCATAAAGGAAAACGTCCCTAGCGGGCAGAACAGATATGACAGCTTGTTACACAAAAGAAAAGGGGCTGGGTTTGAGTGAAAGAGCGGGAAGACTGAGGAACAAAGGGAAGAAGCTGTGCTATTGTAAATACAGTATCTGGATCACAAGCTGGTCGGATTACCAGAATATAGTTCATTTCCCCCCATCTTGTGATGTTCCCAGAATCTCTATGTTAACCAGGGGTTTTGCAAATGTAACCTCAGTAGGGTAGAGAGAGGAAAAAGGGGGGAAGAGGTATTTATGACAGTCATACACCTACCCCCCAGGCCAACGTCATGACACTATTGACGTTGATACTGGTGTTTCGCGGGTAATATTTAATGAAGCTGCCAGTTGAGGACTTGTGAGGGGTCTGTTTCTCAAACTAGACACTCTAATGTACTTGTCCTCTTGCTCAGTTGTGCACCTGGGCCTCCCACTCCTCTTTGGTTAGAGCCCATTTGCGCTGTTCTGTGAAGGGAGTAGTACACAGCGTTGTACGAGATCTTCAGTTTCTTGGCAACATCTTGCATGGAATACCCTTCATTTTTCAGATAATGAATAGACTAACGAGTTTCAGAAGAAAGGTATTTGTTTCTGGCCATTTTAAGACTGTAAGCGAACCCACAAATGCTGATGATCTAGATACTCAATTAGCACAACAGTTTTCAGCTGTGCTAACATTAAAATGAGAAACTTGGATTCGTTAACACAACGTGCCATTGGAACACAGGAGTGATGATTGCTGATAGTGGGCCTCTGTACGCCTACATAGATATTCCATAAAATATCAGCCATTTCCAGCTACAATAGTCATTTACAACATTAACAACGTCTACACTGTATTTCTGATAAATTTGATGTTATTTTAATAAAATTGTAATTTTCATTCAAGTGATACAACGCTTGATAGCCAACAGCTAATCACCATGTGGGTGATTAACAAGCCCTCCGCATGTTAGATAATGCTCGTATCAACAGCCATACAACACAGCCGGAAGCTACAGTATAATAAGCCTGATTGGTCATCACACCACAATATAGTGTCAGCTTCCCCACTAAGGTCAAAGGTGATCAATGGAAATCTGAGAAAAATCAAATTTTAGGATTCTAGGATTTTAGGATTTTTTTAATGAGCTGTGAATATGCTTATTGACAGAAACCCGGTAATAATATTTGGAGATATCATGCTGCTCGGCTGCTGAAAGGCGCATATGGCAGTCCACAGCATTTGGACAGCACTATGGTACTAGATGTGAGTCATGCCCAGCTACTGTGCATGAAGCTCGTGACCTACAGCATGATTCAAAAAACAATACTATAGCCGAGTGAGCTGTATAAGGCTATAAGATACTTTGCATATACACAATGTACAAGCATGAACAAAACAGCTTACTGCTATGCTAGAACAAAGACACTCGAAGATACTGCTTTACCTAAATGTTTCATGTGCACGACAGCAAGAATGAAGATGACCACAGTAATTAAAATACTTAATAATGCATATCATTATCCCAGATTATCCAAGGGTCAATCTGTGATAAAACCAACACGATTATCTCACCACTATTTGATACTAGTTGGGGAAAGACCGGAGAAGTGACCACTAATGTAATGAACAGCTATGGATGACAGTAAAACTATGGTTGAATTACAGGGTTTGTGTGCAAGCATATGTTTACAACAATCAAATAAAACACACTACAAGCAAGTGCCCAGATGTCCAACGTTTTTGGGCAGAAAGGCTCAGGCCAGTGCATTGATGGGGCAATAGTGGAACAACAAAACATTAGTAGCCTAAATATATCACCATGCCCTAAACGTGTGCTCTTGCCAGCGATACAAGCAACATACTATGACAATTATGTGCATATGATGAATAAATAACATACAGTGCATTCGGAAACTATTCAGACCGCTTGGACTTTTTCAACAGAAGAAAATACGCCTTCTGGAGTGGCCCAGTCAGAATCCTGACCTTTCCACATTTTGTTACGTTACAGCTATCAGGATAAGGTAAGACTCAGATGCAGACCGTGTTGAAGTAACAATGTTTATTACAGCAACAGAGGCAAAGATACAGGACGACAGGCAGGCTCAGGGTCAGGCAGAGCGATCAGCCAGGCGGGTTCAGGGTCAGGCAGAGCGATCAGCAAGGCGGGTTCAGGGTCAGGACAGGCAAGGGTCAAAAACCAGGAGGGCGAGAAAAAGCGAGGCTGTGAAAAGACAGGAGCTGACAGGACAAACGCTTGTAAGCTTGACAAACAAGACAAACTGGCAACAGACAAACAGAAAACACAAGTATAAGTACAAAGGGGATAATGGGGAAGAAAGGCGACACCTGGAGAGGGGTGGAAACAATCACAAAGACAGGTGATACAGATCAGGGTCATCTTATTCTAAGATGTATTAAATTATATTGTTTTTCTCATCAATCTACAAACAATACCCCATAATGACAAAGCAAAAATGGTTTCCTATAAATGTTTGTAAATGTGTTAAAATTAAAAACAGAAATACCTTATTTACTTAACTATTCAGACCCTTTCAGCTTGGGTGCGTCCTGTTTCTATTGATCATCCTTGAGATGGAGTCCACCTGCGGTAAATTCAATTGATTGGACATGATTTGGAAAGGCACACACCTGTCTACAGTATATACGGTCACACAGTTGACAGTGCATGTCAGAGCAAAAGCCGTGCCATGAGGTCAAAGGAATTATCTGTAGAGCTCCAAGACAGGATTGTGTCGAGGCACAGATCTGGGGAAGGGTACCAAAACATTTCTGCAGCATTGAAGATCCCCAAGAACACGGTGGCCTCCATTATTCTAGAATGGAAGTTTGGAACCACCAGGACTCTTCCCAGAGCTGGCCGCACGGCCAAACTGAGCAATCGGGGGAGAAGAGCCTTGGTCATGGAGGTGACCAAGAACCAGATGGTCACTCTGACAGAGCTCCAGAGTTCCTCTGTTGAGATGGGATAACCTTCCAAAAGGACAACCATCTCTGCAGCACTCCACCAATCAGGCTTTTATGGTAGAATGGCCAAACGGAAGCCACTCCTTAGTAAAAGGCACATGACAACCCACTTGGAGTTTACCAAAAGGCACCTGAAGGACTCGCATACCATGAGAAACAAGATACTCTGGTCTGATGAAACCAAGATCGAACTCTTTGGCCTGAATGCCAAGCATCACGTCTGGAGGAAATCTGGTAGAAGCATCATGCTGTGGGGGATGTTTTTCAGAGACTGGGAGACTCGTCGGGATTGAGGGAATGATGAATGGAGCAAAGTACAGAGAGATCCTTGATGAAAACCTGCTCTAAGGACCAAAGACTGGGGGCGAAGGTTTTACCTTCCAACAGGACAACGTGTGAAGTTCACAGAAGAGCATCTGGATGTTCCACAGCGCTACTGGCAAAATATTCTGTGGACAGATAAACTGAAGTTGAGTTGTTTGGAAGGACCACACAATATGTGTGGAGAAAAAGAGGCACAGCACACCAACATAAAAACCTCATCCCAACTCTAAAGTATGGTAGAGGGAGCATCATGGTTTGGAGCTGCTTTGCTGCCTCGGGGCCTGGACAGTTTATCAAGACATTTTCCATGAGAATGTAGGGTTAACTGTCTTCCAATTGAAGCTCAACAGAAGTTGGGTGATGCAACAGGACAACGACCCAAAACACAGAAGTAAATCAACAACAGAATGGCTTCAACAGAAGAAAATACGCCAGTCTGAATCCTGACCTGATCCCGATTGAGATGCTGTGGCATGACCTCAAGAGAGCGGTTCACACCAGACAGACATCCCAAGAATATTGCTGAACTGAAAAAGTTTCCTAAAAAGGAATGGTCCAAAATTCCTCCTGACCATTGTGCAGGTCTGATCTGCAACTACAGAAATTGTTTGGTTGAGGTTATTGCTGCCAAAGGATGATCAACCAGTTATTAAATCCAAGGGTTCACATACTATTTCCACCCTCAATAAAGACATGAAAACGTATAATTGTTTGTTTGTTATTAGTTTAAGCAGGCTGTGTTTGTCTATTGTTGTGACTTAGATGAAGATCAGATCAAATGTTATGACCAATTCGTTCAAAAGTCCAGGTAATTCTAAAGGGTTCAAATACTTTTTCTAGCCACTATATGTTAATGTGATATTTCATTTTATTTTATTTGAAGAAATTGGCCAACATTTCTTAAAGAAAATGATTGCTTTGTCATTATGGGTTATTGTGTGTAGATTGTTGAGCGGAAAAAATGATTGAATCCATTTTAGTATAAGGCTGTAACATAACAAAATGTGGAAAAAGTCAAGGTGTGTGAACACTTTCCAAATGCACTGTAAACTAATGCATGACTAGAATGTAGCAATAATACAATTAGTGTACGTGTAAATACTGCCTCTTAGTGGAGAGAAATAGAGTGTGTTAAAACAGAAAATAATATTAAGTTAGGGAACTTCTGAGTTCAGTGTTGTTATCCGTCTGGCTGCTAGCTAAATCACTGACAAATGGCAAAATAACCCAGACATGCACACCCTCTGCACCGAATAGCAGGCAGGGGAAGCAAAATAGTGTTTGCTTTAAGACACTCGCAGTTAGCCACTGATTCTTTTCAAACCACTCATTGTTAAATTTGCAATTTACGACTTGTTGTGTAATGTTTATGCCCAATGGCCAATGAGCACCAACACATTTTATCTCTGATTTCTCTTCATATGACAAAGATTGAATAGGATTTGCCAGTAGATTGTCGACGTGATTTAGGATGATCACTGCTTATCTAGCTTGCTAGCTACGATTTTAAAGTATGATGTTGACATGATCAGTCCAATCAAATCTACGTGATTTGACATATTTCATCTGTGACCAATGACCTTGAGCCTTCTCGGACGGGCACTTCTGCTGTAAATCTATGAGAACACCCAAGGGGGCATGATGAACTGCCTTGCTCTCCCTTAGATTCTGCTGTGATGTCGTGTCCCCATGAGTGACAGAATCCTGAACCAATCATGGCGCAACCAGAGAAGATGAACAACCCCTATGCTCTGTGCTTTTGCTGGCTGCCCCTCCACCACAGAAAGCACTGCGCCAGGCCGAAACAGCTGCATTTTGGAGCTGCCTTACTCAAAGAAATATACCAAGTTTGCATGCTGCTTTATTAAGTCAAGGATCTTTTTTTTCACATTGTTTGCTAAACGGATATGTCACATGAATGGATGCCAGAATTACAGATATGGCTCAAAACAGGTGAGGCTCTAAATGACGAGTCACCACTGATTACAGAGCATAAGCAAAGAATGACCTAGCTAGCAGAACACAGACATACATGGTGAGTATGCCTGTTACAACATTAGCATGTCACCAAGAACACCAGCGCTCACCAGAAAATGCAACCGCATGGTATCGAACGACCAACAGCAGTAGAGGCTGCGGAGAATGAATTAATATAAGGATACCTAGTCAGTTGTATAACTGAATGCATTCAACTGAAATGTGTCTTCCGCATTTAACCCAACCACTCTGAATCAGAGAGGTGCTGGAGGCTGCCTTAATCAACATCCATGTCATCGGCGCCTGGGGAACAGTGGGTTAACTGCCTTGCTCAGGGGCAGAACAACAGATTTTTACCTTGTCAGCTCGTAGAAAGTGTTTGTAGAATATGACTGGTGCGATGTCAGCTGATGCATCACCGGAGCCAATACTCAGGTTCCCTGTCTGAACTTGCTGCGCTTAATTTGTGGTAGATGATACATGACTCAAGTGTAGGCTACCCTAGACTGTGTCTGACAAAGAATAAACCATAGTAGTCAATTCGAAATTGAGATAAATGGGGACAATTTTCAAATATCCTGTATGAAGATCGGGTTAACCCTGCAGTTATGTCACAACGTGACATGAATGGTAAAAAGCAAGTCAAACCTTTTTTGGGGGGGAAAGAGAGCAACTGCACATGGAAAAAATCTAATGAAATCAAATATATTCCACTTTGTTTCTCTTCTTAGAATTTGAGTGAGCATGTAGCATTCAAGTATGAATCAAATTTCTTGGTTAATCTCAAATACATCTATTTGATAACTTTGCAAAGCCATGTCCCATTCAAATAACAATCTCACACACTGCAGGCAATACTGTAGATGCTAGAGCTAAAAAGCAACTTTTTTTGAGGGGACTTTATTTCTCTGAGAATGTGTGGCATGAATATAATACAACAACTACAATACACATTTGAAAATACAATCTTACAAGCACAGGAGCATATCATCCATTCTATTTCCTATGCATGACATCTGAAATGTGATGTCTAGCTAACACAGAGTAGGCTGGGTAGGCAGGGGACCAAACCTTAGAAGAGAGGGTCAGGGTCTATGCTATGTTATGAATGTGAACAAGAGCGGTATAACTATTCTAAAAACACGGTGTCAATGGGTCATCTAGCTCAGGGATTCTTAAAGTGGGGTCCACAAGGGGTCCTTGGCCAGATAAAAAAAGTCAAACAATATACATTTTGAAAATTATGTTTAACATTCCTTTCCAGGGCCTGAGACTTGGTTCGTCTGGCCATGCACTGCTGAAGTCATAGTAAAACTCCTTGAATGCTATTTTTATCTCACTCGAGTTGTGTTCTGATTATGAGGGGGTCCCTGATGAATTTGCTATCACAAAGGGGACCTCTATTCATAATAAAGACAGTCATGTGATACGTTACAGAGGTAAGTTATACAGTAATCCTGTGATAGAGTTGAGGCTCTAGCTACTCTGCCTGGTTTGTAATGAGGTTCCCATTGAATATTTTAGTTAGTCAGAGGGACTATTTTCTGGGAGCTGTTCTGCTGCTAAGTGACCTCCTCTTCCTGGCGGCGCTCACTGGCCGGATCTTCATCTCAGTGAAATCAAGAGACATGAGGTGGCCTTTCCATGGCTCCCAGTTCACACCCTGGTAGAGGTTAGGGGGACACATGACAACACATTAGATTACACAGTCAGGCAGTTTTTCATTCTGCTTCAGTCTTTAATAGGTCTACACTCTTAGGGGGAAAAAAGTGGTTTTCTAGAACCTAAAAGGGTTCTTTTGCTGTTCCAATAGGAGAACCATTTGAAGAACCCTTTTTGGATCCAGGTAGAACCCTATTGAGTTCCATGTGGAGCCCTTTACACAGAGAGCTGTATATGGGACCAAATTGTAATTACTTCGCTACTGTGGCCTATTTATTTCCTTCCTCCTCACGCCATTTGCACACACTGTATATAGACTTTCTTTTTTTCTATTGTGTTATTGACTGTACGCTTGTTTATTCCATGTGTAACTCTGTGTTTTTGTTTGTTGTTTGTGTCGCACTGGGCCAGGTCTCAGATGTAAATGAGAACTTGTTCTCAACTGGCCTACTTGGTTAAATAAAGGTGGAATAAAAATGGATGTTATAGGCATGATATAAATCCAGTCTCCGGTAAAGAGAGGCACAGCCACACATTAGATTAGCCAGTCAGGCAGTTGTTTCATGATACTGACTGACACATGCTGATGAGCATTTTGGAACTATTTTAAATCTATCAACATTAGGTAAACGGATGGATTTATCCACTTTGCAAACTTCTATTAACTCTGTTTGTGTTGCCTACACCAAGACAGACGTAAAATTATTAAACATATTATTAAGAGAAACATGGTATAATGTGACAGGACAAAATAATACCCTTCCATTTTCTCCCAACATTCTTCTTTGCAGAGACACACAAACAGTTCTTGTTAGACTTTCTGAGAATGAAAGTTATCTATTAGCCCCTGCTATTTATAAGGCTTTTTGAGAAGAAAAATAAATTGTTCATAGATGTAGGACATAGCCATTTCAAACTAAGATTGGAAAGCCCCTACAGGACGCTCATTGACAGCCCCCATAGATTCTATATTATTCTATTACTGCCATCTGCTGGAAAAATCTCCCACTAGATCCAAAATACTAAAGAGCACACTTCAAGTTTCAAATTTTGAATGTACAGTGAAATGCCTTTCTTGCCAGCTCTAAATCCAACAACGCAGTAATCAATATCAACGTAGTACTACAAAACAATAACACACGAGAATTAAAAATAAGAAATAAGAACACTTCTTACCATGCTGTGTCTGTTGTCTCCGAATTTGCCGTTCAGGTTGGCAAGGTGACAGTTCTTGTACCACCAAGCGCCACGGTGAGTCAGGGCGCAGTTACCAAGAGCAATGTCATTGTCATTGTCAACAGTAGAGAATGGGCGACCTTGATGGTAGTTCATGGCATCACCTGGAAAACAATCATATACCACATTCACAGAATTGTTGTACGCAATCCAAGTCAGAGAAGGACAGTAGTAAAAGACCCCTAAATGGCAGGTAGACGTCAAACTGCCAGCTTTTATGTATTTTTAGCAAACCATTGTAAAAATAGAAGGTATTCAAGGTATTGCGTGATAATAGGTATGTTTGTTGGTTGGAGCTTTGGGTTTGTGTGGTGTGTATTGTGTAGAGTATTTATGCAGGTATGCTTTAACAAATTGTTAGAAAGATACAAAGAGCTGGTCCACCTGCTGTTCCTCTGTATTTGCCGATGGTCAGCTTGAACTTCTGCTTTGCCGGGGCTATCTTGAAGTTGTCATAGACGGCATAGGCCTTCTCTGAACCCACACCCAGGTCCACTCGCAACTCATACTGGGTAGGAGTATTGGTCAGCTCATAGATATTGTCCAGGCCTATGGGTTAGAGTAACAGAATTGTGATGATGATTTACATCATCATTGTGGTTGTCATCATCACCATCGTTGTGGTCGTCGTCATCATCATCATCATCATCAGAGCAGCAGCATCATCTTCATCATCATCAGCATCATCAGTTTCAATTCCACGAGAGGAACTCCTAGGGACATAACAGTCCTATTTAGATACAAGAGATTAAAGGGATGCCTTTGCAGTACTAACCGAGCCAGAACTCATCAGTCATGTTCCCAAAGCCGGCCATGTACTGTCTCCAGCGCTTCATGAAGTCCATCTGTCCATTGTTGCGTCTTTGTAACACCTGTGGAGTGATATACCGTAGATCTCAGTCTCTGCTCACACACAGAGTTGATTGACAGTTTATATTGATGAGAGTAATGTTCAATCTATCCTGACATGTTTTTCTTTCAGCCATCAATAACATGAATCCTAATGTACGTTAGCTTGACCATACCACCCATCCACCGCCATCAGTGTCCATGTCACAGTACACGTCCATGGGCTTGGTGCGATCACTGTTGATATAAATCGTGTAGATTCCACTTGCCATGTTACCATTCGTCTTAATCTGAGTACAGTCCATGGGGAACGGGTGCAACAAACCCACTGTTAAAGGTACAAGTACAGTGATGTCAGTAAGCTTTCATTTTCAGGGGGGAAAAAGTAAGTTGTGTTAACTAATTTACTCTGATAAAGCAATAAACATATTGACCAGAAGGTTGGCTGTCCAATTAACCAATGTGACCAATTAAAAGATGAGAAAGGAATGAGACATTACTAATTATACTACATGAATAGCACAAGAGCTTAGTGAAATGCAAACGTCTCCACACTGACATGTGAATAAATCAGACTAGTTTGGTCTAGGGAGGATGTTCATAGAGGGCACATCATACCTGTTTTGAATGTGGTCTCTATCACTCTGCTCTTCTTTGCTCCTCTGTAAGCGAGGAGGGTAACAATATAGTTCTTTCCCATCTCCAGGCCTGACATGGCAAACCTGCTCTCTCCTTCCCTCAGCTTCTTCTCAAAAGTCTATTCAGAACACAGAGGAATTATAATCCTTGGCTGGGACAAAGAAGAGTCACTGACACAGAATTCAAGACCATTTATGTTGATTTTACAATATTTTGCTACTAGAGGTCAGGGGTATATACACAGTATTTCTTTTTTGCACAAGATGCACACCTTGTATAAAATCAGGCCCGGTGTTATGGACGGGCCTTTGGGGGCCTGGTCCGCCCTACAGTACCTCCTTGCCCTTAAAATATAGATCATTTATTTGCCGGAGATGCGTGCTGACAGAAAGACATCAATCTCAGATAAAAGATCTAAGCGAGTGAAACAGCGCCGCTCTGTCTCATAAAAGGCGCTGCATGGTCAATCCTAAGACTTCATTGTAATACGGCCTCTGCAGAAGTCAGGTTATTCATACTTCTTGCGCTTCACAGAGCAGAGCTGTTACGTAAATTGTCATGGAAGTGAGTTTGTGTTTATACAGGACCTCCCGCCCTCACCTACCTTCAACCAATCATGTCAATGCAGAACTCTACAGAGCACACCGCATTGTTACAAAATGGGGAAAGGGCACAGCAATGCGGTGCCCCGCACAATTTGGCCTCAATTTGGTCAGGGAGTTGACCAAGAACCCAGTCGGAAGCTACTCCTCAATAAAAGGCACATGACAGCTCGCTTGGAGTTTGCCAAAAGGCACCTAAAGACTTTCAGAACAGGTCTGATGAAACCAAGATTGAACTCTTTGGCCTGAATGCCAAGCGTCACATCTGGAGGAAACCTGGCACCATCCCTATGGTAAAGCATGGTGGTGGCAGCATTATGCTGTGGGGATGTTTTTCAAAGGCAGGGACTGGAAGACTAGTCAGAATCAAGGAAAAGATAAACGGAGCAAAGTGCAGAAAATTAATGAAAACCTGCTCCAGAGCGCTCAGAACCTCAGAATGGGGCGAAGGTTCACCTTCCAACCGGACAACGACCCTAAGCACAAAACCAAGACAATGCAAGAGTGGCTTCAGGACATGTCTGAATGTCCTTGAGTGACCCAATCGGAGACCGGACTTGAACCTAGTCGAACATCTCTGAAGAGATGAAGAGAACCTGATAGCGCTTGAGAGGATCTGCAGAAACGAATGGGAGAAACTTCCTAAATACAGGTGTGCCAAGCTTGTCACGTCATAGCCAGGAAGACTCAAGTCTGTAATCGCTGCCAAAGGTGCTTCAACAAAATACTGAGTAAAAGGTCTGAATACTTATGTAAATGTAATATTTCAGTTGTTTTATTTTGAATAAATTGGCTAAAATGTCTAAAAACCTGTGCTTGCGTTGTCTTTATGGGGTATCGTGTGTAGATTGATGAGGGAAAAAACATTTGAATCCATTTTAAAATAAGGCTGTAACCTAACAAACAAAAAAGGGGTCTGAATACTTTCCGAAGGCACTGTACATGTCAGCAACCACAGCTAAGTCACTGAAACCCTTAAGAGGTTGCAGGCAGTTTTGGAATGGCTGGCCAGTAATAAACTGGTCTTGAACATCTCTAAAACTAAGAGCATTGTATTTGGTAAAAATGATTCCATAAGCTCTAGACCTCAGCTGGATCTGGTAATGCATGGTGTGGCTGTTGAACAAGTTGAGGAGACTATACTGTCATGGTCAAAACACATAGATTCAATGGTTGTACAGATGGGAAGAGGCATGTCCATTATAAAGAGATGCTCTGCTTCTCTGACACCACACTCCAGAAAGTATATCCTGTGGGCTCTAGTTTTGTCTTATCTTGATTATTGTCCAGCCACATGGTCAAGTGCTGCATGGAACTCCCAGGTCATATTGCTCAAATGAACAGTAAACATTGTTTTTTTTTAAACAGTTAAAGCAACACCTCACCGCTCAATGCCTCTCCCCTATTTGACCTAAATATTGTGTGTATGTATTGATATGTAGGTCATGTGTGCCGGTTTTTAAATGTATGTAGTTCTGTCCTTGAGCTGTTTTTTGTTTATTAATGTTCTGTATTATGTCATGTTTCATGTTTTGTGTGGTCTCCAGGAAGAGTAGCTGCTGCTTTCACAATAGCTACTGGGGATCCTAATAAAATACCAAATAGCAAAAGGATGAAAGGTCATTGTGATCGCCAGTACTAAAAGATAAAAAAATATAACTGACAATGATAATAGATGTATATAGCTATGCACAGATGTCATAACATTGGATACATCACTGTTTACAACTACTAGAGGGTGAAACATGTGAGAATCAAAGTACCGTCAATGTGCCATCCTCAGCTCTGAATGTGAGGATGTAGCCATCGATTCTGGCTAAGGGAGCAGTCCAGGTCAGGGTCGCAGCGTCCAGCTTAACATCTGACGCTTTTAGGTTCTTAGGCGAATCCATTTCTATGAAGAGAAGATCCAAAACATAAGCAATTCAGTCAAATGAAAACGGGATTTATGTTCAGTTGCAGTCATTGAATAAGATTCTGTATAATTTATCATGCCTTTCATTCCTCCATCTCTATTCTCCAAAAAAGGTCACTGTATATGTCTCACATAATGAGCAGATCCTTGAACTGTTAGTCAGAGTTGACCAGCATTCCAGTAAGAGTGGAGGAACCTGCAGCTCCTCAATGATTATGCCTCCACAAGATAAGCTCCTGTTCAGTAATGACTATCTCTGCCTCATTGGACAATGAATGCGTGGAATTATCATGAAAAGACTTGGCTGTCGACTGGAGCCCCAGGGCAAATAGATAACCTGTCTCAGCTGGTGTGGAGCTCTTCCTGCTGACCCGGGAGCCCTTGACAGCCCAGATGTAGACTGTGTAGATGACTCCAGGCCTCAGCCCAGTCAGCCTGTAGGAGCTGCTGTCTGCCCCCACGGGGATCTCCCCACTGGAGCCCTCAGCAGAGCTGTAGCTGATCATGTAGCCGTCGATGTCCGCTAGAGGTCTGTCCCACGACACATCGGCTGTCTCCTCGGTCACTTCTCTGGTCAAGAGGTTAGTAGGAGCATCCAGATCTGGAGAACCATTGATATAAGGGTTAATGCTCTTCGGTGTCATGTCATGAAGTCAGTTTACACACCAATATCAAAGTTTGTCAGAGATTATCAGGCCTCATAAATGGTTTAATATGGATATAAGTCCATGTGCCTTGCCATTTGTTGTGTAGATCTACTGTACCCATGTGCCATCATCCCAAATCCCAAAATAATGTAAAATGTAGGCACTATCTTAAATTATGAATTAGGGCAGTTTTTATTTTCTATTCATTTGGGATTTAGGCACATAGTTGAACATGAACAAATACTACAGTTTCCTATAGAATACTACATTACTTACTATAGAATTCTGTAGTATACTGCGGTATATTGTACTACACAATGGAGTACCCTCGGTCATGTGTGGTACTTACTATATAATTCTGTAGTGTATTGTAAAATAATATAGTAAATACAACAGTATATTACAGACTGCAAAACTACAGTAAATACTACAGTAATGTCAATAAAACACTACATTCCGCAAAACCACTAAAGTAATTAATATAGTATATTAAATTACAGTATTGCATTTGTAAATACATTGCCCATTCCAGTCCCCCATATCCCAATTTGTGTCACCCATAAGTAGCAAACCTACACAACAAGTATAGACCATACATTGTGTTCTCTACAGGTTATAAAAAGGAGCAGAAGCTGTAAACTGTCTGTTCAGACCTCAGTCCTACGTACCTACAGGTTATGGAAACTTGAACAAAGATGACTCATTAACATCTCTACAGTGTGTGGGATCTCACTCCTCACACTCAAAAAGTATGAGACTAGTTAGTGACCTGTTTCAGCTACAGTGGAGCTCTTCCTGCTGACCCGGGAGCCCTTGACAGCCCAGATGTAGACTGTGTAGATGACTCCAGGCCTCAGCCCAGTCAGCCTGTAGGAGCTGCTGTCTGCCCCTACAGGGATCTCTCCACTGGAGCCCTCAGCAGAGCTGTAGCTGATCACGTAGCCGTCGATGTCCGCTAGAGGTCTGTCCCATGACACATCGGCTGTATCCTCGGTCACTTCTCTGGTCAAGAGGTTAGTAGGACCATCCAGATCTGGAGAACCATTGATATAAGGGTTAATGCTCTTCTGTGTCATGTCATGAAGATTGTGACATTTAATTAATTTACTGTTTCAAGACCTGCTGTACATAAGAGAGCTGTAAATCACTCTCATTGTATAAGAGAGATTTTAAAGGGACATTTCATACACCAAAATCAAAGTTTGTCAGAGGTTTTCAGGCCAAATAAATTGTCTAATATTGATATTTAAGTCCATGTGCCTTGCAATTGTTGTGTAGATCTAGCCATGTGCCCTCATCCCAAATCCCAAAAGAATGCTAAATATAGGCACTATCTTAAATTATACATTTACAGTTATTTTCTTTTCCATTCATTTGGGATTTAGGCACATAGTTGGACATGAACAAATACTAAAGTTTACTGTAGAATACTACATTATATACAATGGAATTCTGATGTAAACTGTAGTATACTGTAGTATATTATACTACACAATGTAGTATCCCTTGGTCATTTGTAGTACTTACTATATCATTTTTTACAATAATATAGTAAATAATACAGTATACTACATGCCACAAAACTACAGTAAATACTACAGTAATGTCAATAAAACACTACAGTCCGCAAAAACACTAAAGTAATTACTATAGTATTACACGACTTCAACTTAGGCCAAACAACACCCGTGGCACTATATTCTCCAAACACTGGCTTCTCGGGCCTTATCAAATCAAATCAAATGTATTTATATAGCCCTTCTTACATCAGCTGATATCTCAAAGGGCTGTACAGAAACCCAGCCTAAAACCCCAAACAGCAAGCAATGCAGGTGTAGACGCACGTTGGCTTTAATATTATACTACAGTATTTCATTTGCATATACCCTGCCCATTCACATATCCCAATTTGTGCCACACATAAGTGACAAACCTACATGACAAGTATAGACCATATATTGTGTTCCCTACAGGTTATAAAAAGGAGCAGAAGCTGTAAACTGTCTGTTCAGACCTCAGTCCTACCTACCTACAGGTATGGAAACTTGAACAAAGACAAACCCTAAACTAATATCTCTACAGTGTGTGGGATCTCACTCCTCACACTCAAAAAGTATGAGACTCGTTAGTGACCTGTCTCAGCTACAGCGGAGCTCTTCCTGCTGACCCTGGAGCCCTTGACAGCCCAGATGTAGACTGTGTAGATGACTCCAGGCCTCAGCCGAGTCAGCCTGTAGGAGCTGCTGTCTGCCCCCACAGGGATCTCCCCACTGGAGCCCTCAGCAGAGCTGTAGCTGATCATGTAGCCGTCAATGTCCGCTAGAGGTCTGTCCCACGACACATCGGCTGTATCCTCGGTCACTTCTCTGGTCAAGAGGTTAGTAGGAGCATCCAGATCTGGAGAACCATTGATATAAGGGTTAATGCTCTTCTGTGTCATGTCATGAAGTTTGTGACATTTAAATTATTTACTGTATCAAGACCTGCTGTACCTGAGAGAGCTGTAAATCACTGTAATTGTGTAAGAGAGATTTTAAAGGGTCAGTTCACACACCAATATCAAAGTTTGTCAGAGATTATCAGGCCTCGTAAATGGTTTAATATGGATATAAGTCCATGTGCCTTGCCATTTGTTGTGTAGATCTACTGTACCCATGTGCCATCATCCCAAATCCCAAAATAATGTAAAATGTAGGCACTATCTTAAATTACGAATTGGGGCAGTTTTTATTTTCTATTCATTTGGGATTTAGGCACATAGTTGAACATGAACAAATACTACAGTTTCCTATAGAATACTACATTACTTACTATAGAATTCTGTAATATACTGTAGTATATTGTACTACACAATGTAGTATCCCTCAGTCATGTGTGGTACTTACTATATAATTCTGTAGTATATTGTAGAATAATATAGTAAATACAACAGTATATTACAGACTGCAAAACTACAGTAAATACTACAGTAATGTCAATAAAACACTACACTCCGCAAAAACACTAAAGTAATTAATATAGTATATTAAATTACAGTATTGCATTTGCAAATACATTGCCCATTCCAGTCCCCCATATCCCAATTTGTGTCACCCATAAGTAACAAACCTACATGACAAGTATAGACCATACCTGTATATTGTGTTCCCTACAGGTTATAAAAAGGAGCAGAAGCTGTAAACTGTCTGTTCAGACCTCAGTCCTACCTACCTACAGGTTATGGAAACTTGAACAAAGATGACTCATTAACATCTCTACAGTGTGTGGGATCTCACTCCTCACACTCAAAAAGTATGAGACTAGTTAGTGACCTGTTTCAGCTACAGTGGAGCTCTTCCTGCTGACCCTGGAGCCCTTGACAGCCCAGATGTAGACTGTGTAGATGACTCCAGGCCTCAGCCCAGTCAGCCTGTAGGAGCTGCTGTCTGCCCCCACAGGGATCTCCCCACTGGAGCCCTCAGCAGAGCTGTAGCTGATCACGTAGCCGTCGATGTTTGCTCGAAGTCTGTCCCACGACACATCGGCTGTGTCCTCGGTCACTTCTCTGGTCAAGAGGTTAGTAGGAGCATCCAGATCTGGAGAACCATTGATATAAGGGTTAATGCTCTTCTGTGTCATGTCATGAAGATTGTGACATTTAATTGACTTACTGTATCAAGACCTGCTGTACCTGAGAGAGCTGTAAATCACTGTAATTGTATAAGAGATACTTTAAAGGAACAGACTACACACCAAAATAAAAGTTTGTCAGAGGTTTTCAGGCCAAATAAATGGTCTAATATTGATATATAAGTCCATGTGCCTTGCCATCTGTTATGTAGATCTAGTCATGTGCCCTCATCCCAAATCCCAAAAGAATGCAAATTATAGTCACTATCTTAAATGATGAATTTAGACAGTTATTTTTTTTTCATTAATTTTGAATTTAGGCATGTAGTTGGACATGAACAAATACTACAGTTTACTATAGAATACTAAATTATATACAATGGAATTCTGTATTGAACTGTAATATACTGTAGCATATTATACTACACAATGTAGTATCCCTTGGTCATTTGTAGTACTTACTATATAATTTTGGAAAATAATGTAGTAAATAATAGGGTATACTACACACCACAAAACTACAGTAAATACTACAGTAATGTCAATAAAACACTACAGTCCGCAAAAACACTAAAGTAATTTCTATAGTATTACACGACTTCGACTTAGGCCTAACAACACCCGTGGTAATATATCCTCCAAACATCGGCTTCTCTGGCATTATAACTTAAATATTATAATACAGTATTTCATTTGCATATACCCTGCACATTCCACTTCCCCATATCCCAATTTGTGCCACCCATAAGAAACAAACCTACATGACAAGTATAGACCATATATTGTGTTCCCTACAGGTTATAAAAAGGAGCAGAAGCTGTAAACTGTCTGCTCAGACCTCAGTCCTACCTACCTACAGGTATGGAAACTTGAACAAAGACAAACCCTAAACTAACATCTCAACAGTGTGTGGGATCTCACCCCTCACACTCAAAAAGTATGAGACTACTTAGTGACCTGTCTCAGCTACAGTGGAGCTCTTCCTGCTGACCCTGGAGCCCTTGACAGCCCAGATGTAGACTGTGTAGATGACTCCAGGCGTCAGCCCAGTCAGCCTGTAGGAGCTGCTGTCTGCCCCCACAGGGATCTCCCCACTGGAGCCCTCAGCAGAGCTGTAGCTGATCATGTAGCCGTCGATGTCCCCTAGAGGTCTGTCCCACGACACATCGGCTGTATCCTCGGTCACTTCTCTGGTCAAGAGGTTAGTAGGAGCATCCAGATCTGGAGAGACATTAGTAAATGGGTCAAATATCATATTAGTGTTCCATGCTGTTATTTTTTTCCCCTCTAGGAGAAATAATGTTATGTTGCACATTTTCACAAGTGCAAAAAAAAAAGACTTTGTGACAGGCAAAATATTTCTCTAGTAAAGATTTGTTTCGAAGTATCACAAGTATTTTGCATACAATTTACAGTCTTATATTTGAGGAATTATTCTCCAAAATCAGATTTTGTCTTGTGTTTTTAGACCTCAAAAGTGGTCTTCTGTTGAGATAAGTTCCCATCCCAGGCCATCAGTTTTATAATTCTAGCTATATGCCAAACCTCTAAATGACTAGGAAAGATAGGCACCATGTCATTTCCAGCTTTGCAGTGCTTATCTTTTCTTTTCATTTGGGGTTAAGGAATTGAACTTGCTGGATCTACGCAACCAATGGCGTGGGATGTGGACTCATCTTGACATTCTTTTTATGTCTAAAAAGCATCTGACAAACCTTCATTTTGGAGTGGAATGTCCCTTTATGTATAACATATTGTTTGAAAACATAATTATCTGTGATGGTCAGTTGAGGTATGACTAAGGACGAGTGAAACAAGTTTGATAGATAATTTGTTGTGGTACACACTCCTTTTTATAGTCCCAGATCTATTACAAATGTGTCCTATTCTAAGTAACTGCCATATCCACCACAGGAGGTTGGTGACACCTTAATTGGGGAGGACAGGCTTGTGGTAATGGCTGGAGCGGAATCACTGCAATGGTATCAAATACATCAAACTCATGATTTCCATGATGCCATTCTATTCACTCCACTCCAGACATTATTATAAGCCGTCCTCCCCTCAGCAGCCCCCTGTGATATCCACATGTTTTTTTGACCCTTTAAATTACAAGACAAGTTTGTGACCTGTCTCAGCTACAGTGGAGCTCTTCCTGCTGACCCGGGAGCCCTTGACAGCCCAGATGTAGACTGTGTAGATGACTCCAGGCCTCAGCCCAGTCAGCCTGTAGGAGCTGCTGTCTGCCCCCACAGGGATCTCCCCACTGGAGCCCTCAGCAGAGCTGTAGCTGATCACGTAGCTGTCAATTTCAGCTTGGACTTTTTCCCATGTTACTGTCGTTGTGTCCTCTGTCACTTCTCTGGTCAACAGGTTAGCAGGAGCATCCAGATCTGAAAAGGTATCAGTATAAGTAAGTAGGTAATTTGTTTCAGTATATACTATGTAAGTATCAGGCACTAAAGGCTATATGTGTTCGGGATTATGTTACTTTCTTTCTTTTTCAAAGTAAAACCAACGCGTGTCGGCTTTTGGCTTTCGCCAATACATTTTCAGACATTTTTAAATCAAATATCAGTGTCCACTTTAGACTCAATTTAGCCTCTTGTTTGAGAGCAGAAAGCTTCCCACAGTCCGGTATCACAGTTAATTTGTTCGCTGATCCAGTAATCCTACCCTGCCCCAACCTACCCGAACCAGTCAGCAGAGGAAACAGGGGGAGCGCTGCCTGCCGACGTGGTCGTGTCTGTATTTCACCCCTTTTGGATGTTTGTATTCATGTGGAATCCCGTTATTTGACTTATGGGACAGGTTAGTGTACTATGTCTGTTTCAGTCGTTTTCTCACTGAAACAGGTGTCCATAACTAGGCAGCTATAGGCTTCCATGAACACAATGTCCCACACCAACAGTCCCTGAAGGCCAGACAACGCCACGTCACCTACAACCTAATGTAGCATATTGTTCACTTTGGGTATCAATGGAATTGTGGGAGAGAAAACATACATTGATTTAGAAAGTACAGTAGCACTGGGTGATGATATGTCTGCGATGTGAGAGCCAAGAGGGCATTTACTACGCAGAGCTTTTCTATAGCCTCTATTTCCTGACAGCAGGCGTCATCTGGTATTGCACTTGAGAATTAAATGAGAAAAATAAATACTTGCTAGTTCCCTTTGAGTTAAATCTCCTCTGTTGTCGCCAAAACTTTGTCACAAACATGTTCCACAATGCTAGGCTAAGCTAAACTCATGTCAAAAGAAGTATCTACCCGAATTACTTAAAATAGCTTCCCAGTACAGGTCTGAGTGAGAGTGTCCCTCTTGGCAAAGATGTAAGGAAGAGAAATATGCACAAAAGATCAGAGGGTGAAAGTCTGCCTAACAGTTGTTGTTTTTTTTACCATGTTGCCATTATGTAAAGTCCATCCTTTAAAAGGTGAAAATACAGCCCGAAGAACTATCCACAATAGCCCAAAAGAAAAGGATTGTCAAAGGACCTACAGAAAGCATAGGATGAGAAGATCTCTCCTATTCCTCCATAAGCCATCAGAATCAAAACATAAAGACAGACGTCACTTAAGACTATTTCTAGAACGGAAACAAAAACAACGTGATCGCTATTAAATTATTTAATTGATTAATTATTATGCTATCAGAGTCACAACAGTTTACCTGTCTCAGCTTCTGTGGAGCTCTTCCTGCTGACCCGGGAGCCCTTGACAGCCCAGATGTAGACTGTGTAGATGACTCCAGGCCTCAGCCCAGTCAGCCTGTAGGAGCTGCTGTCTGCCCCCACAGGGATCTCCCCACTGGAGCCCTCAGCAGAGCTGTAGCTGATCACGTAGCCGTCGATGTCTGCCTGTACCTTCTGCCATTCCACGGTAACAGTGTCCTCTGTCACTTCTCTGGTCAAGAGGTTCGTAGGAGCGTCAACATCTGTTGATATCATGAGGATGGAGGCAGGCGAGATGCTGTGTAAAGCGTAATTATTTTCCACATGGACACTCATATGGTTTATAAAACATAATTGAAGCATTGACTTTTTTTCAAGTCGGTCATTCAAATGAGGAAAAATTCATTATTATGGGCCGACAGAGGTCCTAGTAGCAGGCTGGATGAGGAACACAGACAGGCTCTTTCTCGTCCTCTCTCTGTGAGGAAACAGGAGGAGGTCAGTGGGCTTAAGGTATGAGAGGACAGAGAAGAAATATGGCGGATGTGAGCGCACTGACAGGGGGGGATCCAGACCGGAGCACAGAGCAGAGCAGGATGAGTGAGGGGAATGGGGTTGCAGTTATATGGTGGTCGCTGGAGTAAGGAAAGCGTGACATTGAGAGAGAGAGCGAGAGAGAGAGAGAGAGAGGGAGAGAGAGAGAGAGGAAGTGAGAAAACATGTAAAAGAAATCATCATTGGGCTTTTCCTCCATGACTCCGCCAAGGTCAGCTCTATGTCACCGCACTATCCGCATCATGAAAACTGATTAATGATGCATCCAAAGACAAAGTTCTGGGAATGGGAGCCACATATAGGGTTTAGCTGTTGTCTTTTTGCCACTGTATGTGGGTACATTGCTCGTCAAGCTCAAAGAGATTAGTCGCAAGACAATGCCAACAAGTTCATTAACAAAGTAGCAGTAGAAATGAGAAAAGCATGTGTACAGTGTATGAGTTAAGCCTTTTCTCTGTTGTCCCAAGCTGAGACCTTAATTTCCCTGCAAAAGGGAGCACTTGTCAGAAATATCTTTCTTACTTATCAAACAAAAATGCAGACAGACACACATGCTACAGCTTTATCATCCTCTCCAATGCATGGTTGTTCATGCTTGAACAGATCAGCACTTTGGTAGGTGTTTTATTTCCGTGGGAGAGGCTGAAGACAGCCTGGCGAGGCCGTGGCGTATGACGGATTGGGTTAGCTCAAGGTTCTGCCGCCACAGAGGCTGAGTGGAAGACTACAAAACACTGGTTGTGGTTTACCATGTGGAAAACAGCTATTCCATCATAGGCCTCCTTACAGGCCTTACCGCCTGGGGAACGAGCTGCATTTACACGATAGTCTTACTTAAACGGGCAGTGACGGCAGAAAGTTGAGTGCTCGAGGAGCCCAAGGGAGAGCTGTGTCAGAAGGTAGGGCCGGACGATACCAGTATCGCAATATTCTTTCCATGGCGAAAATGAAAACCCGGAGCAGATCAAACTCTTTGGTATGTAAAATATTGCGTGCTATACTTCGCCACCGTGGCCTATTGATTTCCTTAACTTACCTCATTTGCACTCACTGTATATGGACTTTTTGTTTTCTTTTGTTCTACTGTATTATTGACTGTATGTTTTGTTTATTCCATGTGTAACTGTGTTTTTGTATGTGTCGAATTGCTACGCTTTATCTTGGCCAGGTCGCAGTTGCAAATGAGAACTTGTTCTCAACTAGCCTACCTGGTTAAATAAAGGTCAAATAAAATAAATACTGTAGCTTGGAAAATAAATACATGTGAATCTGGTTGACAACATAATTATGTTTGTTTCCTACATTAGGGCTGTTTTCCTAAAGGATTTAATCCTCTTCGTGTTTTGTTTCCTTGCCACGATACTAACGAGTATCGCGATACTGGTATCGTCCCGGCCCTATCAGAAGGGTGCCATTTTTCTTAACAGCAGTGTACAGGGTTATGTACAGGTATGTATAGACCTAAAAGTCCACCCACACTGAAATTAGCAGCTCATAACTATTTCTGAAGAGGTTTATTAGGGGAAGAAGAGATTAGTAACTTCAGCACCTCAGAATAACTCTGAAGAATAAGGACTAAGGGCGCCAGAGTCCGCCTCCACTTATTCTACGTACCAACTGCAGCCCGGCTGTACTCCACAGCTCCACAGGACCTTCGAGTCCAGGGACCATATAGCATGACGGCTAAACACAATCCCTGGTTTTCACCTAGCTATGCAGCTGCTTCTGGTTATACGACCGCTCCAGTGTAAACTTGATTGAATCTGATTAGGTAACACCAGCAGACTACTATGTTGTGTTTATTAGCCTTACAATCCTCTGGCAGGTCACTATGACAGGTAGCGATTCAATCGATTTTGGCTTGTTCAGATGCTGTAATAGCTCGCTATAATTCATGTCTCCTGACTGCGCCCTGGGAAACGTGTCAAGGTCTAGCACTGTACACCACTGTTTCATTGTCTATGAAATAAGGATTTATGTTGACCACACAGTAGAAGAGAGACCCTTTGTAGCCATTGAATAAAATGGCATGATAGTATTTGCATGCTTAAAATGCATGCACGCATGACTGTAAGTTGCTTTGGATAAAAGTGTCTGATAAATGGCACATATATATATATATATATATATATATATATATATATATATATATATATATATATATATATATATATATACACACAGTGGGGAGAACAAGTATTTGATACACTGCCGATTTTGCAGGTTTTCCTATTTACAAAGCATGTAGGGGTCTGTCATTTTTATCATAGGTACACTTCAACTGTGAGAGACGGAATCTAAAACAAAAATCTAGAAAATCACATTGTATGATTTTTAAGTAATTAATTTGCATTTTATTGCATGACATAAGTATTTGATACATCAGAAAAGCAGAACTTAGAACTGCAGCAGGGCTTTTGACCCACTCCTCCCTGCAGACCTTCTCCAGATCCTTCAGGTTTCGGGGCTGTCGCTGGGCAATAAGGACTTTCAGCTCCCTCCAAAGAATTTCTATTGGATTCAGGTCTGGAGACTGGCTAGGCCACTCCAGGACCTTGAGATGCTTCTTACTTAGTTGCCCTGGCTGTGTGTTTCGGGTCATTGTCGTGCTGGAAGACCCAGCCACGACCCATCTTCAATGCTCTTACTGAGGGAAGGAGGTTGTTGGCCAAGATCTCACAATACTTGGCCCCATCCATCCTCCCCTCAATACGGTGCAGAAAAGCATCCCCAAAGAATGATGTTTCCACCTCCATGCTTTACGGTTGGCATGGTGTTCTTGGGGTTGTACTCATCCTCATCCTCCAAACACGGCGAGTTGAGTTTAGACCAAAAAGATCTATTTTTGTCTCATCAGACCACATGACCTTCTCCCATTCCTCCTTTGGATCATCCAGATGGTCATTGGCAAACTTCAGACGGGCCTGGACATGCGCTGGCTTGAGCAGGGGGACCTTGCATGCGCTGCAGGATTTTAATTCATGACGGCGTAATGTGTTACTAGTGGTTTTCCTGAGTCTGTGGACCCAGCTCTCTTCAGGTCATTGACCAGGTCCTGCCGTGTAGTTCTGGGCTGATCCCTCACCTTCCTCATGATCATTGATGCCCCACAAGGTGAGATCTTGCATGGAGCCCCAGACCGAGGGTGATTGACCCTCATCTTGAACTTCTTCCATTTTCTAATAATTGCGCCAACAGTTGTTGCCTTCTCACCAAGCTGCTTGCCTATTGTCCTGTAACCCATCCCAGCCTTGTGCAGGTCTACAATTTTAACCCTGATGTCCTTACACAGCTCTCTGGTCTTGGCCATTGTGGAGAGGTTGGAGTCTGTTTGATTGAGTGTGTGGGCAGGTGTCTTTTATACAGGTAACGAGTTCAAACGGGTGCAGTTAATACAGGTAATGAGTGGAGAACAGGGGGGATTCTTAAAGAAAAACTAACAGGTCTGTGAGAGCTGGATTTTTTACTGGTTGGTAGGTGATCAAATACTTATGTCATGCAATAAAATGCAAATTAATTACTTAAAAATCATACAATGAGTTGAAGTGTACCTATGATAAAAAATTACAGACCTCTACATGCTTTATAAGTAGGAAAACCTGCTAAATCGGCAGTGTATCAAATACTATATGTGTGTGTAATGCACTCTAGCTGCAATTTTCATAGTAAATAAATACTGAGTCTGTCCTAAAAGAGAGAGGTATTGAAAAGCCCTTTTCCTCTCTTGTTGTAAGTGGAGGACCGGCCACTTGTGTGAGAGAACATTCTGTAATGTATAACTTGCTGAGAGGAGAGGAAAATGCTCCTATAATTGAGGCTTCCATACTGTAATGTGAGCTGTCAGGGGCGGCCCCGCAGGATACAGTGTCATACTCTGTACAGTTAGTAGGAGGCTCATATATTCACAGACAGTCGCAGACATAATAGACTGTCTCTTTGTGAATGCTATTATGTTTGTTTTTTCCTATTTTTCTTTTACGTGTGTGACTTTATCGCTCTGAGGAGAACAAACCGTGCAGTAGCAGTAATAGATGAGTAGCAGTAATAGATGGCCCTTTTAAAAGCACCCGGCCCACACACTCATCTTGAACTAATTCTATGCCTATCTAAGGGAACTCAGGAGTTCCGAATTACAAAATCACTATAAGCCTTACGTGCAACTCCTCACGTGAAGGTTTAGGACAAGCCACTGTGAATCATGTGAAGATTAGCTCTGTAAGGGGGAAGCATGTGTGAGATCATGGAAGCCACCTGACAACCATCAAACGGGAGCGCTACAAGAGTTACCTCCAGATGAAAACCATTCAAAGTCGCCTGAGAGTTGAGAAAACAAAGCGTCATCAGCGTAACGAGACAGGGAGCTCTCCTTTTTGAACTACTACATCACCCTGACAAAAGGAGCAGGTCAAGTTGGATAAGCTGCCATTGTAGACCAGTCAGTCAGTCAACTAGAAGGCAAGTAGCAGGTTGGATAGGACCAGCTGTAGAGGTTAATATCCTTAATGAATTCATCCTCAATCAACTCAACAGAATCCTTGTGAAGTCCAAATAAGGGATTCCCATGTTAATATTTCTTTAAGGACCAGATGGCTTACATAAATCATGGACTATTCTCACCTTAAGGCTCAGATCATTGGTGACAATATCAAGCTGTTGCACAATGTGTTCTACTACCATTTTTGTCATTTAGCAAGCGCACTTATCCAGAGTGACTTACTGTATTGAGTGCATATATTTTCCTACTTGTCCCCCATGGGAATCAAACTCAAAACCCTGGCATTGCAAGCACCATGCTCTACCAACTGAGCCACATGAGACTATTGCTCAGGTAGATCAGCTTTTAAAAAATATATTTTCCTTTTATTATTTTCCCCCAACCCTATTTGGAGTAAAATAGTAGACAACAGTTTATACAGTTTCTACATACTGTATTTATTTTACAGACACAATGTATTTTACAATAGTTATCTTTTGTTTGTTTTTAATCCCATCCTTCAGCTACCCTCAATCCCTCCCATCTATCTCTGAAGAACATCCAGTCTGATCCTTCAGCTACCCTCAACCCCTCCCATCTATCTCCTAACACCATCCAGTCTGATCCTTCAGCTACCCTCAACCCCTCCCATCTATCTCCTAACACCATCCAGTCTGATCCTTCAGCTACCCTCAACCCCTCCCATCTATCTCCTAACACCATCCAGTCTGATCCTTCAGCTACCCTCAACCCCTCCCATCTATCTCTGAAGAACATCCAGTGCCATATATTTGTATCTGTGCTGTTTCACAAAAGTTCTGAACCTATATACATTTTACGGACATGGTATATTTTACATGAGTTATCTTGTTGTTTTTAATCCCACCCTTCAGCTCCGCTCAACCCCTCCCATCTCTCTCTTAACACCATCCATTTTTTATTTCAATTTGCCAAAAATGTGTCAACTGTGCTGTGATGTTTCACAAAAGTTCTGAACCTTTCTATTCTCATAGTTTCAACAGATTGTAAATTAAAGATAAACATTTTTGCTAAAAGTATTATTATGTTATTGATCGATTGACGATGGCTTTTAAAATCCCCCAGTAGTGCTATCTGCAAAGTTAGCTCCAGGTAAATGTTGCAATTCTTCAGTCATTCCTGAACCTGCGACCAAAAAGCTACATATGAACAGTACCAAAACAAATTATCGAATGATTCGGTCTCTTCGCAGCAAAATCTGCAGAGCTGGGATGGTTGTATCCCCCATATTTATAATATTCTAGTGGTTGCAAGAATTATGTATAATAATTCGTTGGCGTTGGCGTTGTCTTGTGTGTCAGTTCATAAACCATGTGCCATGGAATTGGTACATTGAAAATCTCTTCCTAACTATTTTACAATCTATACAGCACAGCTGCCATTTTTTTGGCCCTTAAGTTAAACTGGTATACTTTTTTATTTAACACAATTTTCTTTAACCAATTTTGGTCTTTAATGCAGGGCCAACAGACAAGTTCCTTACTTTTTCCCCCTTCCACTTGCCTCTTCCATTCTTGCGCTAACCACTCTTACCTCAATTATTAGAACCTGTCCAAATGATTAGACTGTCATTTCTGACCCATAATCACTAGTCATAATTATTAGACTGTCATTTCTGACCCATAATCACTAGCCATAATTATTAGACTGTCATTTCTGACCCATAATCACTAGCCATAATTATTAGACTGTCATTTCTGACCCATAATCACCAGCCATAATTATTAGTATTCCTGACCACGTTCATTATTCTATTATCATCGTCTGTTATAGTAAGACCTAATATCAGGGTACAGTACTGTATGTTATAATTCTATGCTTTATAGCACATTCTGTGCCTGTCCGCTGTTCCCACAGTAGAGTTGTGAAGGATTTAGAGTCAGACTATGGTCCAATGGGCTACAGAGGGTGGTTACAGCAGGCTGATGTTGGATATGGTATCCGTGTCCCAAATGGCACCCTATTCCCTATGATGTGCACTTGTTTCTGACCAGGTCCCATAGGGCTATTCTATACATGAAACAGGGTGCCATTTGGGACACAGCCATAGTGTCTCCCCACTCCCTGAAACCCCCAGATATCCCGTGTTGTCTAGAATCAGCAGCATTCACCTGTGACCCCGGTGACGAAGGAGGCTTTCCCCTCGATGGTGCCTTTGATGCCTTGCACTGTGATGAGGTACTCAGTGCCAGGTTGCAGTCCTGTATAACACATACAGAGAAAGTAAGCTGCAAAACCTCACAGTGGTTCAATGTTCTTAATCTACCACAATACATTTGAACACTATTCAATAATTATAGCCATTTATGTACATAGAAAACAAAATGGATGATCTGTGAATGCTCAAAGGGTTATGAGTGTGGGGAGGTGGAGAACATTAAAACAGACGGTTACACAGGAAACAGTTTTAAAATATGACGTACTATTGTATTTTAAAATATTCCAGACAGTGTTCTCCTTGTTTAAATGACGTACCTACGATGGTGTTGGTGGTCCTGGCCTCTGCACTCATAGGTACGATCTGCTCCTCCTCCTGCCCGTCAGGATTAGCATGGGTTAGTCTGAAGTGGTCCAGAGGTGCTGCAGGGTTCTGCCAATCCACCTGGATAGAGTCCTCAGTCTGGCCCAATACCCGGATACCATCAATACCAGACACCACTGTGTAGGTTCAACATGGTCTCATTAGAATATGTCAAAATAGTGACACTTAACCATTGTATTTATACAACACCGAAGCTGACAATCATTCATGTCACAATAATGATCTACTCGTTATATGGTTTGATTGGGGACAAGTTATAAGACAGGCTCATTAGGGTACCAAAGAGTGTCATAACTGAAGTACAGAACCACAGCATGTTTCCTGTGAGGCTCTTCCTGTACGTGATCTTGCATACGAGCCCATTAAAGGACAGGAAAAACTAATTAAATACCAGAAAGGGGCTGACTAATGTCCTTTAAATGTTCTTTCTCAGGGGGGAAAAAGATTTAAACCATTTGGAAGGGATAATGTTTTGAAGTTAAAGCGTCTTGTGTGGCTAGAGTCTTCGTCATAGCCAGATGATCAGGCCTTTTCTCATGCCCAGAGAGGAATGTCATGCACTGAAATGTTTCCCACAGCCCAAGGCTCTGTGCTCAGTTCCTGTCTTCGCCACATCTGTGAACTAGCCTCATTTCCATAAAATGTGTCCACAACTTAATTTCCTTGTAATTAGGCTGCCTAGTGTAATTACCTTTAACCTAATGGTAAACAAACTATCACTAAGTGAATAGTTTAGTACAAACAGACTTCAGGGTTATTTGGGTCAACTGTACATACGGTACACAGTGAATTATATGTGATGACAGAAAATTAAAATTGGCTTCCAGAATCACTTACTACAAACGAAAGCAGCTGCACTTGTGAGAGAAAAGGACAAAGTACAAATCAATGCTGTGAGAAACATACTGTGGTTCACTTCACATCTTTACCTGTGGTCGCCTCTATCCTGTCCCCCTCGCTCTGGATCTCCTTGATGACAGCGTACACCTGCACTATGTAGGTGACCCCCGGCCTAAGACCGGTGATCAGGTAGGAGGTGTCTGTGTTGGGAACGGTGACCCGCTCCAGCTCTGCCTCATTGCCCTCAGGGTGCCAGGCCAAGACGTAGTACTCTGCTGCTCTCACCGCCTGCCACTCTACCAGCAGCGAGACATCAGTCACCCTGACCAGACGCAGGCCGTTAGGGCCAAACACTAAGGGGGAACATAGGTATGGTTGGTTAAGGGACAGCTCAAAACTCTGTCTATGTTATTTTCATGAATTCAAGGGGTAACCCCAACCAGGATAAACCTGGTGGCCTGTCAGTTCAAAACGTCAACTGTTATGCCAAGAGATCAAACCCTCTTGAAGAGATCAGAAGTTATTGTATTAAGGTCACTACGTTATTGCTTTCTCTCTTTTTCACTCTTTTCACACTTCACTCGATGTTACTCTGACAGAAATAACATATCTGGTTTAAGGAAAATAACATTTTTAACTTTTAGTGGTTTTTCAAAAACCTGAGATGGAAATTGGTGAAAAGATATTGCTTTTCTGTGGTTACAGTGTTATATCTAGCCAGGATCCTTCAATTAAGATGGTGGAAAATATGGTCTGGCGAATCAGAGACTATAGGGGAATGTTTCAATAACATGAAAGTAAGCCTGGGAGACGGCCAGTCAACAGTGTACGGAGCAAACTTTCCACGCCAAGATATTCCTGCGGGTACAGGGAAATGCACAGGCGACCTTAGGTGGTGAATTTGAGGAATTCATGTGCAGAAAAAGCGTAACTGTACATTGGGGGAAATATGAAATGGGTGCTCAGGAGACCACATTTACCAGGAAAGAATGAACAGCAGGTTTGGACATTGTTCCACATGATGAAGGCAGGAAGCTTTCTCTTCAGCAGGGGCCTTTTCATACAGAGGCAGTTATTATGCCTGTTCCTGACATTTTCTACAGCCACCGCCAGTAACAATTTTGCACTTAAATAATATTTCAGAAAGGCCAGAGGGACGAATAAATTAACATCTAGAGATTTGTAAAAAGCTAAAGGAAGGGAAATGTGTGTCCTGATGGAATTGTTAATGGGGGAAGCATGGGGGAAGCATATTTGGACGAAGAAAATTAATATCCTAACAGAAATTATGTTTGGACTTCATAAAGAAGGGAAGCATAAATCTACAGTGGCAGGTTCTGAACCAAGGAAAAATCTGTTTGCTGTTAAAAGCATTTGGAGAAAACTGTAAATAAGCTTTTCATCAAGTGGTCTGAACGTGTGCTGCCCAGTGTTCTCTATGTCATAATTAATATGAGAAACAAGTGGGGAAGCTGTTTCCATGTTGTGCTGTGACCATACATCATTACAATGCAAATAATATTCAAGACCCCCCGTTTGAGCATGTAATGTGATTCTGAAATGTGAAGCAAACATGTGAATGAACAAGTCTGCTTGTAACTGCCATTTGTCTGTGAGTGATCCCACTTTTCAGTGATTCATATAAGGTCCTGTTTTTACTGAGTCTGCCATGGCGGAAAGAGCATTATGGGCCAACTCAGGAAGTGTACATGGAAAACAGACCAAATCCACATGCAGCATCTGTATGGCTGTGATCTTGCATTTAGAAATCCACAGAAATCCACCAAGGTCTTTTGTGGGGAGAATAAAATACACCCTCAATAAAACCCTTTAGGTTTTCTCTTGGTGATTTATTTGAAATGTGTGTCTAAGTTCTTTATCATTAAATAAACACCCCAAATCTCCAAAGGCCCACATTCTGATCCCAGACACAATCATAGTAGTGAGTTATAGAGGTTAGCATTGCTTTAAGTTGTTGCTAAAGGGAAATAGAATTCATGATAGTACACCTCAAGGTCTGATCATTTTCTGGACTCTAAAAAGCCAATGTTTGTGGAAAAGATCCCTATTTACCATATAGCGTAGCTTCAAATGCACTCCTCCACACAAAACAGAAAATGACTCAGTATACTATAGCTTTTGTCCCATACTCATAATATTTGTCCTCCAAATCCAACTCATAAACTCACATAGCCTCCCTCTTTCCCCTTCACATGTCCCCATTGTTGTTGGAGTTAAATCAACAGTTCCTATATGAAACTTGCTATAACTCCAAATATCTCTTGCGGCACTGCTTGAAAATCTGAATCTCAGTGATTGCAATAGTTCTGCAATGCTCTACTTTCCGGCTACCCAGATAAAGCACTAAATAAACTTCAGTTAGTGCTAAATACGGCTGCTAGAATCCTGACTAGAACCAAAAAAATTGATCATATAAGTGCTAGCCTCCCTGCACTGGCTTCCTGTTAAGGCTAGGGCTGATTTTACTGCTAACCTACAAAGCATTACATGGGCTTGCTCCTACCTATCTTTCCGATTTGGTCCTGCCGTACATACCTACATGTACGCTACGGTCACAAGACGCAGACCTCCTAATTGTCCCTAATTGTTTCTAAGCAAACAGCTGGAGGCAGGGCTTTCTCCTATAGAGCTCCATTTTTATGGAATGGTCTGCCTACCCATGTGAGAGACGCAGACTTGGTCTCTTGAGTGGGTTGAGTCACTAACGTGATCTTCCTGTATGTGTTGGCGCCCCCCCCTTGGGTTGTGCCGTGGCGGAGATCTTTGTGGGCTATATTCGGCCTTGTCTCAGGATGGTAAGTTGGTGTTTGAAGATACCCTTCTAGTGCTGTGGGAGCTGAGCTTTGGCAAAGTGGGTGGGGTTACATCCTGCCTGTTTGGCCCTGTCCGGGGGGTATCATCGATGGGGCCACAGTGTCTTCTGACCCCTCCTGTCTCAGCCTCCAGTATTTATGCTGCAGTAGTTTATGTGTCGGGGGGCTAGGGTCAGTCTGTTATATCTGGAGTACTTCTCCTGTCCTATCCGGTGTCCTGTGTGAATTTAAGTATGCTCTCTCTAATTCTCTCTTTCTCACTCTCTCTCGGAGGACCTGAGCCCTAGGACCATGCCTCAGGACTACCTGGCATGATGACTACTTGCTGTCCCCAGTCCACCTGGCCGTGCTGCTGCTCCAGTTTCAACTGCTCTGCCTGCGGCTATGGAATCCTGACCTGTTCACCGGACGTGCTACCTGTCCCAGACCTGCTGTTTTCTACTCTCTAGAGACAGCAGGAGTGGTAGAGATACTCTTAATGATCGGCTATGGAAAGCCAACTGACATTTACTCCTGAGGTGCTGACTTGTTGCACCCTCGACAACTACTGTGATTGTTATTATTTGACCATGCTGGTCATTTATGAACATTTAAACATATTGGCCATGTTCTGTTATAATCTCCACCCGGCACAGCCAGAAGAGAACTGGCCACCCCTCATAGCCTGGTTCCTCTCTAGGTTTCTTCCTAGGTTTTGGCCTTTCTAGGGAGTTTTTCCTAGCCACCGTGCTTCTACACCTGCATTGCTTGCTGTTTGGGGTTTTTGGCTGGGTTTCTGTACAGCACTTTGAGATATCAGCTGATGTAGGAAGGGCTATATAAATGAATTTGATTTAATTTGATTTGAATAGCTGACCTGCTACCCTCGGTCTGTGCACAAGGCAAACTTGGTTTTAACAAAGTGAAATCATTACACAGTTGATTGGCAGACATGGCCTGAGGCTGCAGCAATTACTTCCACTTTCATAAGTGTGGAAGCAGTAAATTCATCTGTCAGAATGTTTTGACCGCAAATGTTCTGCTTCTCTGCACCTAAGTCAAATAACTGCTTTTTAATAACTTATAGTCAAATAACTGCAATACCTAACGCCAGGTTTAAAGTGTTTTACAGAACCCTTAGGCCTATACAGCTGTAGATGTTCTACATTCTCTGTATATTTTCTGCATTCCAGTTCTCAGAATCAACAACAGGTAGAGTTTGTAATGTAGACCTAGGCCATTTCAGAGTAGGAGTGCTGATCTTGGATCAGTTTCCCTTTTAGATTATAATGAATAAGACATTATGACCTGATTATCAGCACTTCTACTCTGAGACACTTTGCGAATATGGGCCCTTACCTGCAGAGCAGTCATCCCCGAAGAAGCCCTCGTCACAGATACACATTCCATTCACGCAGGTACCGTGGACGCAGTCGGGACTGCATTTCTGTTCGCTGCAGTCTTCGCCGGTGAAGTGGCTGAAGCACACACACTTCCCGTCCACGCAGTATCCCTTATCGTTGCAGTCACCTGGGCACATCAGCTGCCTGCAGTCACTCCCCATGTAGCCAGCAAGGCACACACACTTCCCGTCCACACAGCGCCCATGGTCGTTGCACTCATCAGGACAGGTGGAGATGGAGCAGTCTGGGCCTTCCCAGCCAGGGTTACATTGGCAGCTGCAGGTGTCGTGCTGGTAGGTCCCGTGGCCACTACAGCTAGTGTCCACACCTGTGGAAATTTAGAAGAAAAAAATCACGATGTCATATTTGAATAGTCTTTACTGTAAGAGTAATGTCAGTGTCTGTAGGCCAATCATTTTTCAAACAACAGTTTCCCGATTTTGAATGATTTCTTAGGCTATGGTCCTCAATAGTTTCAGATATATTGTAGCTATTGAATATAGATGCGCTGTCAGATCTTATTGTGATAAACTGTACTGTACCTCCTGCTCCACCACCTTTGCCACCACAGAAGCCCTGGGAGCACCGACTCTTCAGGTGTTCCACCTCCTCCTCCAGCCCGTTGACTCTGTACAGCAAAGACTTGAAGCGCTCCGACTCATCACAGTCACACTTTGAGGTCTTGAGGTTGATTTGGTGCCTGAATACTATGTCATTGTCCCCCTCCAGAGTAGGGCCCCCCTCCAGCTCTTGCAGACCTAATCCCTGGTCCTGCTGGTGAGGAATGGTCTGCAAGGCCAATTTACAGCCAGGGCTCTTAGTCAGGTCTATCTTATAGATGTGGCTGAAGGTGACTCCTTTCTCAGCGGGGGCTGGAGAATCTTCTGTCACATATGTGGTAGTGACAGTGCACAGTATGCCTATCAGGCAGAGGGCTCTTAAGAGCCAGTGAAGTCTAGTAGTCATGGCTAGATGGAAAAATAAGTAGAATAATTGGGGAAGTTGATATTACACTCTTGACATGCACACAGAGCCCTTGGCACCTTTTTGATCTATTAAGGTTTTTTTCCAGAGAGAACATCACTTTATTTTACAAGGTTGATAAAGACTGATGTTAAAGAAGTCACATTCATTATAGTGCCGGCAAGCTATGTTTTACAAAAGGGACATGAACAATGTCGTAATTTCCAGCAGAAAGCCAGCAGTCATCACTCCAACTAAGCACGTTTTTATCCCATGTTCCTAACCATGAATTGTGCTCATCCAGCCATAAGGGCTTCAAGGAGCATGGAACCCTGTCTTCCAAATTATGTCATGTTGACAGTGATGTCATCCAGCTTTTTGACTTTCTCGGAAAGAGAAATTATAGGCTATGATATCAAAATAACGGGCCAAATATATTTTTGAAACGACTTGGTTCAAACCTTTAGAGTGAATATAAGGGACCTCTTTCTCAAGCATGTTAGATTTAACCACTGCCTCTTTGGCACACAGTCATTTGAAAATTGGTAGTGTAGAACTTAAAGTCGAGGTCTGAACTTGTGTGGTCTGTGGAAACTGAAAACCAAAATGAAGTGACTGTCTGCTCTGCTCTACACAGAAAGCGAGGCCATGGTGCTTGACAACTGGAAAATCTGCACAGTAATAGCATGCATCCTTAATGAAAAGCTTTGGTTACTTTTAAAGAAATGGTGATTGGACAATGGAATATGCATGAAGTGCAAAAACACTAAAGGGATAGTTCATTTGGAACACACAATGTAAGACTATCGAAGAAGAGAAATGACTCAACCATGAACAAATACTAGGCTAATTTAACCTGAGCATAGATACTGTATATAGTATGTGCACTCCCCTACATATTTATTTGACCAGTAAAGCTAAAACTTTATATCTGTCTCTAGAAATCAGCATTTTGGATTTGAGATCTGTAACGTCTGCTTCCAACTCACACTTTCAAATACATAGATCCCCTGAACGCAGCTCACTTTCCAGCCCACTTTCCAGCTCACACACTCCAACACATAGATCCCCTGAACACAGCTCACTCTCCAGATCCCAATCACCGGAATTCTGATCACCTGTTCACACCTGTATGTCATTTACATACTGTATTTAGGTCAGTTCATTGCACCCCATTATTGTGAGGTATTGTTTGTTTTGATATACATTCTATTCGGAGCTCTGTTTATTTCTGTTTTAGTCCTCCTGTGTAGCGTAGTTTTTGGCAATCCTCACTAACGTTGCATTTTTGCCTATTCCCTGCCTGTACTTTTGCCTATCACATTTCCTGTCATCAACCTCTTACCTGATCTCCCGGACTACGATATTAGCCTTTTTCCTGCCTGTACTGTTACTTTTTTGGAGTCCCTGTGTATGACCTTCTGCCTGCCCCTGGACACAGCTACCTGCTTCCTCCTGTGGTCCTAATAAACACCTGCTGCGCTTGAAACCAGCACTCTGTCTCCCATCGTACGCAGTACAAGATCAAATGTTTTATATGAGAAGACAGAACAGAATATGAGCCTATTTTTACTTTATTTGAGGCTATTTTCATACATACAGTGGGGCAAAAAAAGTATTTAGTCAGCCACCAATTGTGCAAGTTCGCCTACTTAAAAAGATGAGAGAGGCCTGTAATTTTCATCATAGGTACACTTCAACTATGACAGACAAAATTAGAAAAAAAAAATCCAGAAGATCACATTGTAGGATTTTTTATGAATTTATTTGCCAATTATGGTGGAAAATAAGTATTTGGTCAATAACAAATCTCAAACTTTGTTATATACCATTTGTTGGCAATGACAGAGGTCAAACTGTTTTCTGTAAGTCTTCACAAGGTTTTCACACACTGTTGCTGGTATTTTGGCCCATTCCTCCATGCAGATCTCCTCTAGAGAAGTGATGTTTTGGGGTTGTTGCTGGGCAACACAGACTTTTAACTCCTTCCAAAGATTTTCTATGGGGTTGAGATCTGGAGACTGGCTAGGCCACTCCAGGACCTTGAAATGCTTTTTACGAAGCCACTCCTTCGTTGTACGGGCGGTGTGTTTGGGATCATTGTCATGCTGAAAGACCCAGCCACGTTTCATCTTCAATGCCCTTGCTGATGGAAGGAGGTTTTCACTCAAAATCTCACAATACATGGCCCCATTCATTCCTTCATTTACACGGATCAGTTGTCCTGGTCCCTTTGCAGAAAAACAGCCCCAAAGCATGATGTTTCCACCCCCATATTTCACAGTAGGTATGGTGTTCTTTGGATGCAACTCAGCATTCTTTGTCCTCCAAACACGACGAGTTGAGTTTTTGCCAAAAGGTTATATTTTGGTTTCATCTGACCATATGACATTCTCCCAATCTTCTTCTGGATCATCCAAATGCTCTCTAGCAAACTTCAGACGGGCCTGGACATGTACTGGCTTAAGCAGGGGGACACGTATGGCACTGCAGGATTTGAGTCCCTGGCTGCGTAGTGTGTTACTGATGATAGGCTTTGTTACTTTGGTCCCAGCTCTCTGCAGGTCATTCACTAGGTCCCCCCGTGTGGTTCTGGTATTTTTGCTCACCGTTCTTGTGATCATTTTGACCCCACGGGGTGAGATCTTGCGTGGAGCCCCAGATCGAGGGAGATTATCAGTGGTCTTGCATGTCTTCCATTTCCTAATAATTGTTCCCACAGCTGATTTCTTCAAACCAAGCTGCTTACCTATTGCAGATTCAGTCTTCCCAGCCTGGTGGAGGTCTACAATTTTGTTACTAGTGTCCTTTGACAGCTCTTTGGTCTTGGCCATAGTGGAGTTTGGAGTGGGACTGTTTGAGGTTGTGGACAAGTGTCTTTTATACTGATAACAAGTTTAAACAGGTGCCATTAATACAGGTAACGAGTGGAGGACAGAGGAGCCTCTTAAAGAAGAAGTTACAGGTCTGTGAGAGCCAGAAATCTTGCTTGTTTGTAGGTGACCAAATACTTATTTTCCACCATAATTTGCAAATAAATTCATGAAAAATCCTACAATGTGATTTTTTTGATTTTTTTCCTCATTTTGTCTGTCATAGTTTAAGTGTACCTATGATGAAAATTACAGGCCTCTCTCATCTTTTTAAGTGGGAGAACTTGCACAATTGGTGTCTGACTAAATACTTTTTTTGCCCCACTGTATCTGTATTATTGTTTAGAAATGAAGGCACTTCATGTATCTAGTCCCCACATTTGAAGGTGTCACAAGTATTTGAACAAATTCACTTTGTATTAAAGTAGTAAAATAATTAGTATTTGGTCCCTTATTCATAGCACTTAATGACTACATCAATCTTGCGACTGTATACATTTGTTGAATGCATTTGCAGTTTGTTTTGATTGGGTTTCATTATTTATTTTTGATGAGACACTTTTTTGATGTTTAAACTGCATTTTTCAGTAGTTTCAATTGTTGATATGGAAATTTTGTTCGAACCTTACATATGTTTGTCGTGTGTTTCCACGCCCCGAGCATTAGAAGAATTGTAAATCCATTGTTAAAGGTTATGGAGTTTGCGTTGCAAATTATTTGGATGAAATGTGCCCCCTATAAGTTGCAAATGTGGATCTTACATAAATCTGAGCTGAGTTGAGCAGTGTCATTTGTTGGAAGATGTGAAAAATGCGCCATTGAAGGCTATTGCTTGGCTACATTGGTATTTACATTTGGTGAAAAATTGTTTGTCAATTTTGGTTAATTAGCGTATGTCACTCTGGTTGTTGGAGCTATCTGTTGTATGGTGAACTTGGGCTTCATCAATGTTTATTTCTGAGTAAATCTGGCTTTGATAATAGCCCGTGCTTACCCAGCCACCAACTTCACCGAAGGTCAACTGTGTCATTCTGTAGGGGAGACCGGGGAAGGCTGTAACATGGGATAGTTGCAACACTTAATATCTCCAATCAGGAACAATCTAAAATCATGTGACTCACACTGCACATGCTCAGTTTAGTCCTCAACCCCCATGTGAGGAAGCAAGACCCTGTGATAAACTCTGCATATTTTATTGCTAAAAGTCAGATTTTGAGGTAAGAAATTCATTTTTGGGATCACCTGCTTTGTAATTCGATTCACCAAACTTATTTCAGGTTTAATTTGATGTAAATTAGCAATGCTAAAGTTTTAACATGTAGCTAAAATTGGGTAAGCGATAGTTTTAACATCTGGGTGCATCACTGGGAATACAAATGATGGGCCCAACAAGCCTCTACCCCAGCATTACCATACCATTGTCATAACTGTGACTCTGATTGAACATGTCCAACATTCACACACACACTACCGCTCTCTCTCAAATTCACTCACACACACACCACAAACCTTCAGTTGTTAAGTTCAGATGCTGCTATGTTGTCAGATGTTGTTTCGTTGAGAAGGGCTAGTCAATGGAGTGTAAAAATAATTCACATTTTTATGATTTATGTTATGACTATTATTTCTGCAAAACAAAATGCTAAACATTGCAATGTTGTTCTCATGTTCTCAATAAATCCTTTCAATATCTTGTTGCATGTTGTGATTTTTTCAAACTGTTATATTTCACCCCAAGGCCTGTTACAACTGACCCGGGAGATGTGGTAAATTGTAACATTTCACTCCTTGTCTGTTTGATTTAAAGACCTAATACTTGTACAAATTTGTAGCAGACAGATGGAAGTTGTTCCTATCACATTTTGAATGTAGTAGCTCAAACAATTTCTGAGAAATTTACAAAAAATGAAAAAAGTGTTACAACAATCCCCGGTTTCCCCTACTAGAAATGAACATGGGTAACTGTCCCAGGAACAATCTTTACCCACCCCCAGAAAAAAAGACAAAACCAGGGAAATTATATTTCCTCCAATGTCGCCATTAAAACAATTTCACAAAATACACAGCATCAGATTAACACAAAAAATAGCACATTATCCAAATAGGATGTCACGTGGAAGCCTTTAGCCTAGCGTATTTTCTTCAAACAAAGTTGCCATAAATTCAAAGCACACGTATAATTCACTGCCGGACTGCACACGCGACCCGAATGCAGTTTATAAACCCTACAGGAAACCCCTACAGCCTATAAAAGACCATGTGCCTCTTTGAGCTTTCATTGTGACTCTTCAGACATTTGATAGGCCCATGCACAATTCACTACATAGGCATCTCTGTCAGTGACATGAACTCTGTTAACAATTCAGAGGCATGAGGGAAAATTCTATCCTGTCCTAGAGCGTGGTCTATTTTCCTATCCAGTCCCAATCCCAATTAAACCCCAAATCCCAAATCATGCATAAAAATTCCTAACTTTTTTCTGTAATCCATAAATTGCATTATCAAAGCACGTTTCCTGCCTATCCATGCCAAAAGACCACTATAACATTTCCCCCACTTCTCTGTGCTGTCTCGTAGGGGAGACTGGAAATGGTAGTAATTCCTTTGTGATCAACAAACAGTACGAGAGTAGATATGGATATTTGTTCAACAGAGTTGGTCCCCATTAATATTTAAACTATTTCCACTCTTCATATTTCCATTATTCATGAGCTGACCTTCTATTTGTATAAATCAATTCAGTTTTGACAAATATAGGAGATACAGTGCCTTCGGAAAGTATTCAAACCCCTTGACTTTAAAGCCTTATTCTAAAATTGAATAAATAAAATACAAATTACATAACTATTCAGACCCTTTGCTATGAGACTCGAAATTGAGATGCATCCTGTTTCCATTGATCATCCTTGAGATGTTTCTACAACTTGATTGGAGTCCACCTGAGGGTAAATTCAATTGATTTGACATGATTTGGAAAGGCACACACCTGTCTATATAAGGTCCCACAGTTGACAGTCCATCTCTGCAGCACTCCACCAATCAGGCCTTTATGGTAGAGTGGCCAGACGGAAGCCACTCCTCAGTAAAACGCACATGACAGCCCGCTTGGAGTTTGCCAAAAGGCACCTAAAGACTCAGACCACAAGAAACAAGATTCTCTGGTCTAATGAAACCAAGATTGAACTCTTTGTAAAGGGAAAGGGAAAGGAGGATACCTAGTCAGTTGTACAACTGAATGCCTTCAACTGAAATGGGTCTTCCGAATTTAACCCTTCGCCTGAATGCCAAGCATCACATCTGGAGGAAACCTGGTACCATCTCCATGGTGGTGCATGATGTTGTCAGCATCGTGGAAACTGGTCAGGATCGAGGCAACGATTAAGGGAGGAAAGTACAGAGAGATCCTTGATGAAAACCTGCTCCAGAGGGCTCAGGACCTTCAAATAGGACAATGACCCTAAGCACACAGCCAAGACAACGCAGGAGTGGCCTCGGGACAATTCTCTGAATGTCCTTGAGTGGCCCAGTCAGAACTCGGACTTGAACCAGATCAACCATATCTGGAGAGACCTGTAAATAGCTGTGCAGCAACGCTCCCCATCTAAATTGACAGAGCTTGAGAGGATCTGCAGAGAATAATGGGAGAAACTCCCCAAAATACAAGTGTGCCAAGCTTGTAGCGTCATAACCAAGATGACTCGATGCTGTAATCTCTGCCAAAGGTGGTTCAACAAAGTACTGAATAAAGGGTCTGAATGCTTATGAAAATATGATATTTCAGTTAGGGTTAGGGTTATCTTTCTTTTTTTGCTTGGTCATTATGGGGTATTGTGTGTAGATTGATGAATAAAAACTAAATTTGATACATTTTAGAATAAGGCTGTAACTTAGCGAAATATGGGAAAAGTCAAGGGGGCTGAATACTTTCCGAAGGCATTGTAATTCTGTCATTTGTTGAAGGAGGTTATCTAGCAAGCTTAGCAACTTTGGTCATTTGACTTTTGTTTGACTGTCATTAAACAAATTTTGTATGATTCGACGTGAGTCCTAAGTGCTCTCTGTCGAGAGAGCCTTACTGCTGAAATGCGCTGAATTAATTGAGGATCATAATAGTGCTCAGAATTAGTGCTCAGAATTTATGAATGACCTGTTTTGCAACTCACAACAATGCCATTGGCTATCAAAGATAGAGTAACTATCATTACAAAATAACAGTTTCATTTGCTCTGAAATCTTTACATAGTATCCTAACCAAGCCAACAAGGTGGCACAGCACCCCTCTTATTTTGGGAAAACCCTGGCAGAGTGACAATATCTTGGTTTTAAACGCTTTAAAATGTCACATTTATGCAGTATATCCTAGGATTCTCGGGATAACATGATTTATTCCTCGTATTGAAACTTGGTAGATTTTTGTAAAATATTCATCCCTATTCGGTACTGTCGCCTCATATGAAACAATTGATTTCGATCCAAAATTATGGTGTATAGATACAAATTAAGAGTTTTAGCTTCATTGTCCAAATAAATACGCAGCATCGGGAAGTGTATGAGAGAACAAATTATGCTAATAGATGGTTCCTTTAACATTGTATACCAGTATAAAGATATCTACATCAATGAATATATCAATCATACAACACAAACAACCTCATCTACAGGCTGAAGTAATTGCATTGGTGTCTGCTGTGACATGTGCTGCTATCTGAGGCTTGCCCATGTAGTCACCTGAGGGATCTTGAAAATAAGTAGCCTAACCAAAGAAGGCTGGTGGGAGGAGCAATAGGAGGACATGCTGGTTACCACCGACAAATCCATGATTATCGAAAACTTCAACAAGCATTTCTCAACGGCTCGCCATGCCTTCCGCCTGGCTACTCCTACCTCGGCCAACAGCCCCGGCCCCCCCGTAGCTCCTCGCCCAAGCCTCTCCAGGTTCTCCTTTACCCAAATCCAGATAGCAGATGTTCTGAAAGAGCTGCAAAACCTGGACCCGTATAAATCAGCTGGGCTTGACAATCTGGACCCTCTATTTCTGAAACTATCCGCCGCCATTGTCGCAACCCCTATTACCAGCCTGTTCAACCTCTCTTTCATATCGTCTGAGATCCCCAAGGACTGGAAAGCTGCCGCAGTCATCCCCTTCTTCAAAGGGGGTGACACCCTGGACCCAAACTGTTACAGACCTATATCCATCCTGCCCTGCCTATCTAAGGTCTTCGAAAGCCAAGTCAACAAACAGGTGACTGACCATCTCAAATCCCACCGTACCTTCTCCTCTATGCAATCCGGTCACCGAGCCGGTCACGGGTGCACCTCAGCCACACTCAAGGTACTAAACGACATCATAACCGCCATCGATAAAAGACAGTACTGTGCAGCCGTCTTCATCGACCTTGCCAAGGCTTTCGACTCTGTCAATCACCATATTCTTATCGGCAGACTCAGTAGCCTCGGTTTTTCGGATGACTGCCTTGCCTGGTTCACCAATTACTTTGCAGACAGAGTTCAGTGTGTCAAATCGGAGGGCATGTTGTCCGGTCCTCTGGTAGTCTCTATGGGGGTGCCACAGAGTTCAATTCTCGGGCCGACTCTTTTCTCTGTATATATCAATGATGTTGCTCTTGCTGCGGGCGATTCCCTGATCCACCTCTACGCAGACGACACCATTGTATACACTTTCGGCCCGTCATTGGACACTGTGCTATCTAACCTCCAATCGAGCTTTAATGCCATACAACACTCCTTCCGTGGCCTCCAACTGCTCTTAAACGCTAGTAAAACCAAATGCATGCTTTTCAACCGATCGCTGCCTGCACCCGCATGCCCGACTAGCATCACCACACTGGATGGCTCCGACCTTGAATATGTGGACACATATAAGTACCTAGGTGTCTGGCTAGACTGCAAACTCTCCTTCCAGACCCATATCAAACATCTCCAATCGAAAATCAAATCAAGAATCGGCTTTCTATTCCGCAACAAAGCCTTCTTCACTCACGCTGCCAAGCTTACCCTAGTAAAACTGACTATCCTACCGATCCTCGACTTCGGCGACGTCATCTACAAAATTGCTTCCAACACTCTACTCAGCAAACTGGATGCAGTTTATCACAGTGCCATCCGTTTTGTCACTAAAGCACCTTATACTACCCACCACTGCGACTTGTATGCTCTAGTCGGCTGGCCCTCGCTACATATTCGTCGCCAGACCCACTGGCTTCAGGTCATCTACAAGGCCATGCTAGGCAAAACTCTGCCTTATCTCAGCTCACTGGTCACGATGGCAACACCCATCCGTAGCACGCGCTCCAGCAGGTGTATCTCATTGATCATCCCTAAAGCCAACACCTCATTCGGCCACCTTTCGTTCCAGTACTCTGCTGCCTGTGACTGGAATGAATTGCAAAAATCGCTGAAGTTGGAGACTTTTATCTCCCTCACCAACTTCAAAAATCAGCTAGCTGAGCAGCTAACCGATCGCTGCAGCTGTACATAATCTATTGGTAAATAGCACACCCATTTTCACCTACCTCATCCCCACAGTTTTTATTTATTTACTTTTCTGCTCTTTTGCACACCAATATCTCTACCTGTACATGATCATTTATCACTCCAGTGTTAATCTGCAATATTGTAATTATTCGCCTACCTCCTCATGCCTTTTGCACACATTGTATATAGACTCCCCTTTTTTTCTCTGTGTTATTGACTTGTTAATTGTTTACTCCATGTGTAACTCTGTGTTGTCTGTTCACACTGCTATGCTTTATCTTGGCCAGGTCGCAGTTGCAAATGAGAACCTGTTCTCAACTAGCCTACCTGGTTAAATAAAGGTGAAATAAAAATAAATAAATAAAATAATGGCTGGAATGGAATCAATGGAACTGTATCATACACATCAAACATATGGAAACCATGTTTGACTCCATCCATCGGACTCCGTTCCATTTATTCCATTCCAGCCATTACAATGAGCCCGTCCTCCTATAGCTCCTCCCACCAGTTTCTTCTGAACCTAACCTGAAAGTGATAAGCGCAATGGCATAGGTGTTATGGTATCATAAGCAGCCTACAACATCAGTGACTTTGTCAAGATGTTCAGAGATTGACATAACGTCTTAGATGCTGCTGGCTGTCAGACACAGGGTGAAGAGTTGATGTTTTTGATACTACAGGCTGCCTCAATGTTGCTGGACCTCAGGAAGAGTAGCTGCTGCCATCCTTAATAAATACAAATACAAACTGAACATTGCAACTGAAACTTCCTTAGAGACTGCTTTGAACCGTATAGGAAAGCTTCCATCCAATAGTAGAGTTCTCAGTGGCTCACAATTTGTGAAAATTGAGTATCAGTAGGCTATGTGTTGGAAAAAATGATGTTGACTATGTTGCTAACGACTTACAGTAACTGTATAGAGAGAAATAACTCTGCCATGGCTCATTGGACAAAGCCTATGAGGAAAATTCATGTTGTTTTTGTAGGGTTTTGGGATAAATGCCGAAAATAAGGTCTATGGTAAACACAGGCTTATGAGAACTTATATGTTTTGTGCCATGCGATAATCATCAGAATTTATGTAATGATAAAACACACATACATCACATAAAGACTTCATAATTCATAAAGGTAATGTTAACTGACTGCTATTATCTCATAGAACAAGACGTTTAAGGTCTCCTACAGCCTGTGTTAACCTTTATTACAAAACCCTATTCTTTCCCCATTTATTTTCCACGTAGGGATGGCTGAACGAACCAGAGGTACCTTATTCCCGGGTTTTAGGACTACAAGCTGGCAAGCTCTGTTAGTGCCACTCCTAATTTCCACCATATTTGCTGTGAGTCCTGTGTCTGCTATTAAACTCAGTGGGTGAAAAACTTGAGGTCAGAGTAGTCAGACCATAGAGATTCAGACAGACTATGACTTCACATCTATGGCCATTCAGCCCCATTGACTTTCTGGCAGTAATTACAGTAGTTGGCACTATGTCAGCAACCAGGAAATACAGTAGATCAGACCAGGGGGAAAGACCAGCGAGTCAATGACAGCCTTACAATAACCCACATGACAGGAGCATTTTACAGCCCTGTGGTATGGCACAAGGCACTGGCGCACACAGATCCTTAACAAGCTCCTTTATAGCTCACTGTCAAGGTTTTATTTGATGCTGGACATTTTCAGACGTTTATTTGTCTTGGAGAAGATTCCAATGTGGCCATCTTCCAGCTCAGCAAAATGGCTGCAACGGACATCTAAATCTCTGCAGGGCAGGAAAGGCAGGAACGATACACTAGTAAGCCTGAGGATTCTCCTCAATGTCAATCCATGGTTGTGTCCCAAATGGCACCCTATTCCACCCTATAGGAAATAGGGTGCCATTTGGGATGCAATCCATGTGATGCGTGTCAGACATGGCAGAGCCGTAGCAGGCTCAAAAGTTTAAAGAAAACAGTATCCTCAGTTCCGCGCTCAAAGTTGGCATGGACACACAGGGGAATTACCTTCACATAACAAGGGATTCAAATAGTCAGACACAATGTCTGTCCTCTTTTCAGCCTCCATTTTCTTTACAGACTTGTCGACTAGCTGTGAAGTTTGATAGACTTCCAACTGGGATTGTCAGGAAAGTACCTGAACAATTCCAGCATGCGTTGCAGACTAGCAAGTAGTGCTCAGAGTAAACTTCAAACAGCTATTCAAATAGACTCTCTAACGGTTAACAATCCTTATTTAATTAACATGTCTCCATTCAGCTACACTGATTGAAGTGGATTTAACAAGTGAGAGATCAATAAGGGATAATAGCTTTCACCTGGATTCACCTGGTTACTCAGTGTAGATGCTCAACAGTGTTCCACTGGTTGGTAAAATTGAGCTTCCTCTACTCTTTGTTTAACCTTAAGCCTTGAGACAATTGAGACATGGATTGTATATGTGTACCATTCAGAGGGTGAATGGGCAGGACAACATATTTAAGTGCCTTTGAACAGGGTATGGTAGTAGGTGCCAGGCGCACCAGTTTGCGTCAAGAACTGCAATGCTGCTGGGAAAGTGTCCTTAATGTTTTGTACACTCAGTGTACTCCTGGTATAAGAGGAGGTAGAAAGTGTCCCCTCACTCACTAACCAGAAATGCTTCAAACTGTGAATGCATTCAATCTCAGGTCCTCACAGTGACCTAATTTCCCTCCAAAATAATTGTGCAGGGAAGAGAGAAAGGAAGGGAAGCAAGCAAGGACAGATGGTGTGCAATGCCCCATCCTCTCCTGAGACACATTAACCAATAGACAGACAAAAGGCAGTCTGCTCTTTTACGTTTCAAGTGGACTTGAATTGGACCAACAAGCCTGGGATGAGCTCAGAGCTCATGGTCTTTATGTGGTTGCAAACTTGCAACGTTTGTTGAATTTCCCTTTGCTTATAGGCAGAAAAACCTGAAAGCAATTAGAGTAAGTCTGAGCTAAAACTTATATCCCTCTGCTCTGTCTGTCGGTCCTGCCATCCAAACCACAAAAACCTTGATAAGGTTACAAGAGCCCAGAAGTCACAGCATTGACCTTATGTAATGGTCACATATTAGAAACCACCCCATTCATGGCTAGATGCAGGCAACGCTCTACATCTGTTGTTTATTTTATCACTGCTTCCATGTCAACATTAAGCCAGTACAGTAGCATTTCATCAAGTTGTGTGACCTGCAAGGACCGTACATAATGTCTATGAAGCCTGCAACTGTTTATTTTCCTGGAAACTAAAATAGCACCTTCAATGAAAAGTTTTACATTAAAATAAAAACCTGTGTTAAGCCCATAGTAAGGACATCTAATAGCATTCTAAAATGTCAGTTATGTCCCTACTAGAAATGTCTGGCTAGCTGAGGTATCACGTGTTGGTGGTTAGTCTCATGCTTGACTGCCCGGCAGTTCAGTCTGGTACCAGAGAGGCTGGAGTTTAGTCTGTGATGAGAAGGCAGGTTAATAGAAGGTCATGAATAGGAAAATGTATAATAAACACAGGTTATTTTCCTTAAAAACTGAAACTATTCAAGAACTTTGTAAAAATAAACAAGGAAATGGACCTTTAACCGTATTCGGTTTGATGACTTAGTCACAACTCATGTCGTTTTTGGGGGGTTGATAAAAAATATGAAAATAAATCTCTCAACAGATTGCTTTTTGTTTCTTTCATTCATTTATTTTACTGTGTACCTTCTACTGAAAGAACTTAGCTTTGGAAGTTGTTATAATCATTTCATATCTTTGTTTAAAGGACTACTGTATGTCATTTGCTCTGATGAAAATCATGTTTCCTGATCATATGCTGTATCTTATGATGACTCCTGAGACAGGAGTCACATTGCAAATGATTTATTCTGTTGTGACTTTTTCGTGGTAATTACTTATTTCAGCAGTAAGTGTGAATCTCGCCTATTGCTGCATTTGTTCGAAGAAAATTAAACAATATACTTGTGAAATGTTAAACAGGTCATCATATGAACAAAAAATGTGTCAAATCAAATGCAATCACTTACCACCACAACTCACAATCACAACAAATGTGTATTCACATATTACAAAGCCTCTCAAAATGAATGCAGAATAATACAACAACGATAACAGAAAGCAGTGTTTAACTTACCGTCGCAATTCCCTGGGACTCCGTCCTCTGAAAGCCTGAGAATCTGTGGCTCTATTGCTTCTCTCTCTGACACCTGTTGACAAGCTCAGAGCAGGAGTTTGAAAGGGCCCTTATAACCAATGCCTCCGTGGCTCCTGCAGCAACACTCTTTCCTTCAAGTCGTTAAATTCCATCTCCGAAAGGCCTATGGCCAATGGGAAGTAGTTTGGGAGTGTCTCTTCTCTTGCTCCTCAATCATGGAATGGAGAGAGATAATGAGTCATTCCCTCTTCCTCCGTCTGGGGCTAATCACCTACATCAACATGACCCTCACTCATGTTGCCTCTCACCCCTTCACTACCATTTTTTGGGTTTGAACTTTTTGTTACGTTTTCTGTTACAGTAGCAGCGGTGGAAGAAAATGAATCACTTTGAGCAGGAGTAATATGTGCTGCAAGGTAACCAGAGACTGTTTGGATTTAGTGTTGAGCTCATGCCAAGAAAAATCTGGAATTCATTTAAAAAAAAATTGATCTAGTCATATCTGTGAAGTGAATTAAATGTCCCATCAGATTAGCCATCCTTTATTAGTCTATTTGAAGTGTGAATTTGGATTAAGAGATTATAGACTTTAGTTACAATATGATTTTATGCATCATCACATTAACTACTAAAACACGACATGTGGTCATCCTTACAAGGATGGATGGGTCTGAAATAAAAACAAAATAAAACAGATTTAATTGTTTATACATACTGTACATGGTTTGGCTTATGCATACAGCACCATTGTGAAATGTTCTTACCTTTTGAAGAACAAGGAAAGACAGATATCTTTGTGGGAAAACAGCAGGCTAACACTTCTCCTAAGCTAGTACAAAACCACAAACACCACCATCAGAAATAACCTTCAGACCATATTGCGCAACACTTCAAGAGACAATAGCAAATGATGGATAAAGTGACATCTATTGTATGTACCAAAGTGTTTGGATTATCATGAATTGATTCCCTAAGTATTTAGATGAATTACATAAGAATATTTACACAAATACAATAGAAACCAATGCAACAACGTGAATTCACGCCCACACATTGACCCACCCTTCTCTAATGGACATGCAGCATCACCAAAGGCTCCAGGCTCCAGGTGTACCACGAGGTTGGTCACTGTTCGCTGCCCTATGGTTTTTCACCGGAGGAAACCCCACCTCTTCATCTGTTTGTCTCTAAATATATAATATGGTATCACATTACTTAAATGTAAATGTAAATGTAAATGTCATATTTTTGACATATGGTATCACATTACTGTGACATAGCGGCTATCTGTGAAATAGTTCAGTGAAACTGGAGCTGGAGCTGAGGCCAGGTGTGATGGTCTTCAAAGAACAAATGCTTACTACTGATTGAAATCACAGGGTGGTGAAGGGTTAAGTTGCCCCTAGACACTGATCCTAGATCTGTACCTAAGGAACACTTTACCCCGGAGCTCACCGAGCTAGAGACTCACTGGTCTGCAGAAATGACTCAAATCAGATAATAGTTAGAAATGTCCCTTTTGGAACCATACTGTGTGAAGATTCTAGAACAACCGGATGGCACATGATAAAAGCCGGTAGAGGCAATTAACTCTTCCTCTGAGTTGAGAAATAACCTTGGAACATTCAACTGAATGTTCAATCTTATCAAGTTTTCATGGCCCTTGGCATTATATAGCATGGTCTAGCATTGGGTCATCTCCTCTGTAAAACATTGCTGAAACATTTGTGTTGGTGCATTCGGCCCTTAATGTCTGACGACCTATACCAGTTGCTACTCTTAAAGCCAACAGTTGGAGGTAGAAGGGAAGGGTATTTAGCTTGGAATTCAGGAATGCCCTAAAGATGTTAACATGACGTAAAATTAAATGAAGACTTACTTCATTCTTGCTAATGAGTCTGAATCTTAGCGAGGGACTCAGCATGCACAGTGAAATTACAATGTTTTGATAAGGAAAGTGATGTGGGAGGTCTGGGAACAGAAAGCCAGGAAATAGCTGAAAGACTCACAAACATTGGCTCCAATTCTGTTTGGAGTAGGGGGATATCATCTGATAAAAGTACATACTAACGCCCCTCCCGAGTGGCACAGCGGTCTAAGGCACTGCATCGAAGTGCTAGAGGCGTCACTACACAGCCGGGCTCGATCCCGGGCTGTATCACAACCGGCCGTGATCATGAGTCCCATAGGGCGGTGCATAATTGGCCCAGCATTGTCCGGGTTAGGGGAGGGTTTGGCCGGTGGGGCTTTACTTGGCTCATCGTGCTCTAGAGACTCCCTGTGGCGGGCGGGGTGCCTGCAGGCTGACTTCAGGTGAACGGTGGTGCGGCTAGCGTCCGGGTTAAGCAGGTGGGTGTTAAGAAGCATGGTTTGGCGGGTCATGTTTCGGAAGACACATGACTCAACCTTTGCCTCCCGAGCCAATTAGGGAATTGCAGCGATGAGACAAGATTGAAATTGGGGGTAAAATAGAAAAATAAAATTGGTACTACTTTTTTAGTTACTATGTTCTTAAGATTGTTTTGAAAAAGTCTTTCATATGATGAGAATCCAATCGCATAAAACTTCTGTCCCTAATCATGAGCTCATAAGCGCAGGGAGATGTATTAATTAATTCAGGTAACATAATGGCCAGAGCTGCAGCTAGCTTTGCTGTTTGAGTTTGACTATTTAACTTTCCTGTAAGATCAACTACATACTTAAAAATGGCAGCCCACCTTTCAGATGTTTAAAGTAATGTCTTGGATTTAGGTAGTACTTCATAGCAGTTCATTTGAAAAGTGTTAATGAGTCGCAGATGGCAGGATTCCCCCCATGGATTCTCCTATTGGAAGTAACCCAGTTCTGACATTATTAAACTCCTTCAGTGGGTGACGAGAGCCAATAACAGGCCCACTAAGCAAAACCTCCGTAACCCTGAAGAGTAACGTGACGGAAAGGCATGTATTCCACAGAGAGGAACATTAACTGTCAATATGTAAATATGGTTACAATGTACCCGGGGAAGAAGTAGAGTACACTACAAAAGGCTGCTGTGTTTTAATTTTGTTCAACAGTTTTCTACATTGATGAGTCCCAGTCAGTCACAGTTTGAATTTCATGAGGATATTCCCAAATTACCTTTTTGTTATTCACAGCCTCAAAGGAATGTTCATATCAGTGGCAGAATCTTGTTTCTAATCCTTTGCGCTTTTTTACCTCAATTTACACATTTTCCTCTCACAAGTACTGTATTTAATTTGAGCCATGTGAAATTCATTTTATCGTTGTTATTACTGTCGCCCTTCCGCTAGCTGCTGTTCAGGTGGTTGGAATCAGCAGATAGGGTTGGCTGCTGTGTAAATACTGGGCATAATTTATGGATCACTTTTGTATGCTCTCCCTCGCACTGGTATTTCATCGTGTTATTTTCTCCCCAGAAACATAAATAGCAAATCTCTTGATGGCAATATATTTCTTGTTAGGACAACCACATGTGAAAAGCGGCAAGGACAGCTCAGAAAAATACAAAAGGCGTACTGTCAGTCTTTGCAATTTCTCATGCAAATTATCCAGTAACAACACAGATGTACTCCCTTGTAAACCTCATAAATGTCATGAATTACAGTTGTGTGTCTCTAGTAGAGTTTCAATGATACAAACTGCACACTCAACGTTGATATATGATCATCTCTTGACGTTTCATGCATTTTCTGAGAAGTTTAACAAGAAATCCAGGCACTGTAATTCCAAAAGGATGTAACCTTGACTTAGATTAATTATCTTGTCATTATCATCAGAGTGTGTAAATATGTCATCAAGACAAAGGGTGTCTACTTTGAAGAATCTCAAATATAAAATATATTTTGATTTGTTTAACACTTTTTTTGGTTACTACATGATTCCATATGTGTTATTTCAAAGATTGATGTAGAAAATAGTGAAAATAAAGAAAAACCCTTGAATGAGCAGGTGTGTCCACATTTTTGACTGGTACTGGTCGAAAGTTTCTTGCTTGAGCTTTAAGGATCTCACTTTGGTCCTGGTGGTCCCACCCTAAGTGAGTTAACAGACGCTGCTCTGAAACTATTCAGAAACACAATGTTCCCCTTATCATTTTGTTTGGCATTTTGGATCAAATCAAATGAAAGTGTCTTTGTTCTCTGTGTTTTGATGGGATGAACAGTTACAGTGGGACATGGAGTAGCCTGGGTTTTATTGTGATGCTTGGCTGTGAGCTTGCAGCTCACTGCTGTCTTTATATCCTTGTTAATGCCAAAAAACAGTCCTAATATGAGGAGGACAAAACATCCTTCGTCTAATGGCTATGCATGAAGTGTCAAACAAATTATTCAACATTATCAAACAAATTGAAAATGTGTCAATTTAACAATGAAAGCGTATAACCTAGGCTCCTACACAAAGCATGACTATAATGTAACCCCTCTTAGAAATTCAGATTCATCTGAACAGAACTACACCCTTTTACTTAGCTCAACAAAAGTTCCAGATCACATGATGTCTCCTCTCGATCATAGTTGACAACAACTGCACTACATTATGTTTGATCGGATAGTTATCTATAAGAGATATAGCATATGGTCCATAATGGCTATTAAGTTGAGGAAATGGAGATGGCGAGAGACTCCTCTTTGGAACCCCTGAGTAATGACAGAGGGAGATATAGTCTCAGGACTCCTGATTGACACAGCCTCTCCAGGGCAATGCTGCACATTCCAAAGGTTCTGAAGTCAACTGCCCCCAAGGCAGACAGTGCATAACCTTAGGAAAAATGCACATGCGGTATAAATGGCTATTGAACACCCTCATTTGAAACACCTACATTGGCTCTGCCATTAAATGGTTGGTCTGAATTTATGTCATGTTGGTCTGTCAGTGGATGTTAAAGTAGGTGGACACGTTTTTAGATTACTTTCACAGTTTATGTATGATTGCTTTGTCAATGATTGATTCAAACCTAAAAATAGGCCTGCACTGTTCCTTTCATTTGGCAGTCTTTCAGGGACATTTGGATGTAAATAATGGGCCTCTTGAATTTGCAAAGTACAGTAGCCAGGTCTGAAGTCTGCCTCCATCCCTGGTACAACCTTGACGACATCCTGCAGAATCTAAGGGTAATTTGTTTAACTGTGGGGTAGAAATAAAGATATGTGTCATTGCTACATTCTTTCATATTCAGGTACGCCTGTTACAGATTCTCTGCAATGGTGATAATTATGGGATTATAACAAGCCATATGAATGAGCTGATTATAATACACTCCAGCTAAATTAATTATTACCACCACTATGGGCACAGTATGCAGGCATTAGGCATTATTAGACTATCAATTTGTTTTCCATTTAACGAAATGCTTATGCTTACGAAAGCGTATTTTAATTAGTACTACAGGATGGAATAGTATGCCCTTACTGTTTGGTTAGCCCAAACGGACATCCCCATCACACTGTAGATAATGCAAAATGATGTATAGTGTTCAGTTTCTAGTACTCTATACACTTTTCTGTGGGAGGGGAATATGCCTAAGGAACGCTGGTGTATTTATTATTAACCCTTTGTTGACTGCCTATCACACAGCTGCATTTTGCTCAGTGATGTCACTGCATAGCAGCACCAAAGAGGGTAGAGTTCCAGTATGTAAAAACTGTGTGCTAGTAACATTCTACCTGCAGGGTGACTCTGTGTGGTCTGTCCTCTGCAGCCGAATACACTTTATGTGTTGACTCAGGTAGATGGACATTTCATTGTTTAGTCCTAATGATATATTTTCAATCACAGGATGATAGGTCCTATTTGATTACTGGTTTGATAGACGACTTTAATATATTCTATATTCTACTGAATCTGGAAGGGATACAGTAGGTGTCTCAGAGCATGACAGAACCCATAGAGGACATCAGGTGGGTCGAGGTTTGGGGAAGGGATACAGTAGGTGTCTCAGAGCATGACAGAACCCATAGAGGACATCAGGTGGGTCCAGGTCTGGGGAAGGGATACAGTAGGTGTCTCAGAGCATGACAGAACCCCTAGAGGACATCAGGTAGATCCAGGTCTGGGGAAGGGATACAGTAGGTGTCTCAGAGCATGACAGAACCCATAGAGGACATCAGGTAGATCCAGGTCTGGAGAAGGGATACAGTAGGTGTCTCAGAGCATGACAGAACCCCTAGAGGACATCAGGTAGATCCAGGTCTGGGGAAGGGATACAGTAGGTGTCTCAGAGCATGACAGAACCCCTAGAGGACATCAGGTAGATCCAGGTCTGGGGAAGGGATACAGTAGGTGTCTCAGAGCATGACAGAACCCCTAGAGGACATCAGGTGGGTCCAGGTCTGGGGAAGCGATACAGTAGGTGTCTCAGAGCATGACAGAACCCCTAGAGGACATCAGGTAGATCCAGGTCTGGGGAAGGGATACAGTAGGTGTCTCAGAGCATGACAGAACCCCTAGAGGACATCAGGTGGGTCCAGGTCTGGGGAAGCGATACAGTAGGTGTCTCAGAGCATGACAGTACCCCTAGATCCTGAAGAACAGGAGCAAACCATCCGTGCGACTTATATACCGACTTGTGTCTGTGCCGGTTTTGCTATATTTTTACCATGTCGGAGGGTATATCTGTGGTCAGTGGATGGTTCTGAAAAGATATGCGTTGTTTGCATCACCAAGCAGTATCCAGGAAATAATGAAATAAAACTGTTAGATGCTACCACCCCCTTTTCAAATCAAAACCAAACACGGATGTCAATGTTTGCGCTCACATGCGCCATTCTGCTTCCTGTCTGCGGCAACAAGAGTTGGCAACATGTAATTAACTCACATGACGGGTTAGTGTTATACTGCTAGATCGAAATACAAAATCTCGGTCTTGAAGGCGGGCTAAGTTCAAGATATAGCACAAATGAATTGTATGTTTAGTTAAAAACTGAATCTGATTTGTTCAGTGCTGTTCTGAAATAGTTTACAGATAGAAAAGAAAGAAACGATACCTGCTTGAGAAGTGTTTGTTTCTTGAGGAGTGGTACGACTGGCAGTCAAAGTTGGAGAGAAAGCAGCCAGTGGTCAGACCTAGGAGGGAGGTGGGGTTGGGGTCGGGTCGAGTGCGCAGGTTGTTGGGCACTTGGACATCACTAGACACAGGATTTCATCAGAAGGAAGAGGAGAGAACCACTAACAGGATGAGGACAGGAAGAGGCAGAATCAGGAGACGTGGGAGAATTATTCAAACTGAAGGGAAAGATGATAGGTTTTACATCGTCCAGATATTTTTCATTAATGCAGATATAGAAGACACAGGGAGAGAAAGCCATTTGGACAATTGAGATGTTACCCTTGTTTGTTTGTCACTCGTAATTTACTGATAGATAAATCTTGAGGGACAATCAAGGAGGAACAACATGGTTGTGGACGGAATTAATGAACAAATAATGAAAGAAAAGCATTGCATGTTTGAATATTGTAAAGTTAGTGTGGGAGAGGTGGAAAAATAGTTATCGATCAATAATGACAAATCTCCTGGCATTGACAACTTAGATGGAAAGCTGCTGAGGATGGTAGCTGACTCTATAGCCACTCCTATGTGTCGTATTTTTAATTTGAGCCTAGAGGAAAGTCTTTGTCCTCAGGCATGGAGGGAAGCCAAAGTAATTCCGCTACCCAAGAGTGGTAAAGCAACCTTTACTGGTTCTAACAGCAGCCCTATAAGCTTGCTGCCAACTCTCAGCAAACTGTTGGAAAATATTGTGTTTGACCAAATACAATGCTATTTCTCTGTAAACAAATTAACAATAGACTTTCAGCATGCTTATAGAGAAAGGAACTCAACAACACTGACATAAATGACTGATGATTGGCAAAAATAAATTGATAATAAGAAGATTGTGGGAACTGTACTGTTAGATTTCAGTGCAGCCTTTGATATTATTGACCATAACCTGTTGTTGAAAAAACGTGTGCTCTGGCTTTTCAACCTCTGCCATATTGTGGATTCAGAGCTATCTATCTAACAGAACTCAAAGGGTTTTCTTCAATGGAAGCTTCTCTAATGTCAAACATGTAAAGTATGGTGTACCGCAGGGCAGCTCTCTAGGCCCTCTACTCTTTTCTATTTTTACCAATGACCTGCCACTGGCATTAAACAAAGCATGTGTGTTCATGTATGTTGATGATTCAACCATATACGCATCAGCAACCACAGCTAATGAAGTCACTGCAAATAGTTGCAGTCTGTTTTGGAATGGGTGGCCAGTAATAAACTGCTCCTGAACATCTTTAAAATGAAGAGCATTGTATTTGGTACAAATCATTCCTCAAGTGCTAGACCTCAGCTGAATCTGGAAATGAATTGTGTGGCTGTTGAACAAGTTGAGGAGACTCAATGACTTAGCATTACCTTAGATTGTAAATTGTCATGGTCAAAACATATAGATTCAATGGTTCTAAAGATAGGAAGAGGTCTAGCCGTAATAAAGAGATGCTCTGCTTTTTTGAAACCACTCTCCAAAAAGCAAGTTCTGCAGGCTCTAGTTTTGTCTAATCTTGATTATTGTCCAGTCATGTAGCTGCAGCTGGCCCAGAACAGAGTGGCACGTTTTGCTCTTAAATGTAATCAGAGGGATGATATAAATAATATGCATGCCAGTCTCTCTTGGCTAAGAGTTGAGGAGAAAATGACTACATCACTTATTTTTATAAGAAATATTAATGTGTTGAAAATCCCAAATTGTTTGCATAGTCAACTTACACACAGCTCTGACACACACACTTATCCCACAAGACATGCCACCAGGGGTCTTTTCACAGTCCCCAAATCCAGAGCAAATTCAAGAAAGCATACATTATTATATAGAGTCCTTATTGCATGGAATTTCCTTCCATCTCATATTGCTCAAATAAACAGCAAACCTGGTTTCAAAAAACAGATAAAGCAACACCTTATGGCCCCATGCCTCTCCCCTATTTGACCTAGATAGTTTGTGTGTATGCATTGATATGTAGGCTACGTGTGCCTTTTTTTATGTAGTTCTGTCCTTGAGCTGTTCTTGTCTATTGATGTTCGGTATTATGAGTCCAAATTTGAGATTTTTGGTTCCAACCACGTGTCATCTGTGAGACGCAGAGTAGGTTGACAGATGATCTCTGCATGTGTGGTTCCCACCATAAAGCGAGGAGGAGGTGTGATGGTGTAGGGGTGCTTTTCTGGTGACACTGTCAGTGATTTATTTAGAATTCAAGGCACACTTAACCAACATGGCTATCACAGCATTCTGCAGCGATACGCCATCCCGTCTGGTTTGCGCTTAGTGGGACTATTATTTGTTTTTCAACAGGACAATGACCCTACACACCTCCAGGCTGTGTAAGGGCTATTTGACCAAGAAGAAGAGTGATGGGGTGCTGCATCAGATGATCTGTCCTCCACAATCACCCGACCTCAACCCAATTGAGATGGTTTGAGATGGTTTGGGATGAGTTGGACCACAGAGTGAAGGAAAAGCATATGTGGGAACACCGTCAGGACTGTTGGAAAAGGATTCAATGTCAACAACTACAGACCAGTATCCCTTCTTTCTTTTCTCTCCAAAACTCTTGAACGTGCCGTCCTTGGTCAGCTCTCCCGCTATCTCTCTCAGAATGACCTTCTTGATCCAAATCAGTCAGGTTTCAAGACTAGTCATTCAACTGAGACTGCTCTTCTCTGTATCACGGAGGCGCTCCGCACCGCTAAAGCTAACTCTCTCTCCTCTGCTCTCATCCTTCTAGACCTATCGGCTGCCTTCGATACTGTGAACCATCAGATCCTCCTCTCCACCCTCTCCGAGTTGGGCATCTCCGGCGCGGCCCACGCTTGGATTGCGTCCTACCTGACAGGTCGCTCCTACCAGGTGGCGTGGCGAGAATCTGTCTCCTCACCACGCGCTCACCACTGGTGTCCCCAGGGCTCTGTTCTAGGCCCTCTCCTATTCTCGCTATACACCAAGTCACTTGGCTCTGTCATAACCTCACATGGTCTCTCCTATCATTGCTTGACACACAATTAATCTTCTCCTTTCCCCCTTCTGATGACCAGGTGGCATCGCATCTCTGCATGTCTGGCAGACATATCAGTGTGGATGACGGATCACCACCTCAAGCTGAACAAGACGGAGCTGCTCTTCCTCCCGGGGAAGGACTGTTCCATGATCTCGCCATCACGGTTGACAACTCCATTGTGTCCTCCTCCCAGAGCGCTAAGAACCTTGGCGTGATCCTGGACAACACCCTGTCGTTCTCAACTAACATCAAGGCGGTGGCCCGTTCCTGTAGGTTCATGCTCTACAACATCCGCAGAGTACGACCCTGCCTCACACAGGAAGCGGCGCAGGTCCTAATCCAGGCACTTGTCATCTCCCGTCTGGATTACTGCAACTCGCTGTTGGCTGGGCTCCCTGCCTGTGCCATTAAACCCCTACAACTCATCCAGAACGCCGCAGCCCGTCTAGTGTTCAACCTTCCCAAGTTCTCTCACGTCACCCCGCTCCTCCGCTCTCTCCACTGGCTTCCATGGTCGCATCCGCTACAAGACCATGGTTTACGGAGCTGTGAGGGGGGCACCTCAGTACCTCCAGGCTTGGCCCTACACCCAAATAAGGGTGTTCATCCACCTCTGGCCTGCTCGCCTCCCTACCACTGAGGAAGTACAGTTCCCGCTCAGCTATGCTCTGGCTCCCCAATGGTGGAACAAACTCCCTCACGACGCCAGGACAGCGGAGTCAATCACCACCTTCCGGAGACACCTGAAACCCCACCTCTTTAAGGAATACCTAGGATAGGATAAAGTAATCCTTCTCACCCCCTCCCCCCCTTAAAATATTTAGATGCACTATTGTAAAGTGGTTGTTCCACTGGATGTCATAAGGTGAATGCACCAATTTGTAAGTCGCTCTGGATAAGAGCGTCTGCTAAATGACTTAAATGTAATGTAAATGATTCCAGGTGAAGCTGGTTGAGAGAATGCCAAGAGTGTGCAAAGCTGTCATCAAGGCAAAGGGTGGCTACTTTGAATAATCTAAAATTAATTTGGATTTGTTCAACACTTTTTGGGTTACTACATGATTCCATATGTGTTATTTGTATTATATGTGTTATTTCATAGTTTTGATGTTTTCACTATTCTACAATATGGAAAACAGTACAAATAAAGAAAAACCCTTAAATGAGAAGGTGTGTCCGAACGTTTGACTGGTACTGTGTATATATATATATAATTTTCATGTTTTTGTTTTTTGTGGGTCCCCTATAGGCATGGGGTCCTAAGGGACCTCTTATGTCACTTATGCCTAGAGCCGGCCAGGGGAGGGTATCTCACATTATAACATATTGTATAATGTGAATTTGATGAGTTGAACTGTATTCAAAATTCTAACTTAGCTCCATATTGTGTATCTTTATTGTGAACACATTAGCAGTTAGTATTTATCCAGGAACACATCTTCAAGCAGCTACAATCGATGATGGTCTGGTGGAAAATTGTGAAAGAATTCACTTGTATTGTTTTGTAAATGATTAAGGATTGCCCTCAACCAATTTGATGTGAAACTGATTAAATCCAAACATTATTCAGACTCAGATATCAAATCACTTCATCACTGAACAAATACTGCCATCCGTAGGTGAAAATGGGGTTCTGCAGGGAATCTCTCCCTTTTTCCCTTCTCGATCGAGTCATTAAAGCATAATTTCATTGTATTTATTATTGTTATTCAAGATATTTTGTGTTTATTGCATTTGCATTGCACCTGACCTGAATGAGTTCACACAGTGTAAAAGGTCATAACTAGTTACAATATCATTATGACTAAACTCTGTCTATTTCTACAATTTCTCTCAAAATCTGATTTTAAATCTAACACTAACCTTAACCCTGACTTAACCACAATGCTAACCTGATGCCTAACCCTAGCCTTAAATTAAGACAAACATTTTTTGTTTTCATAAATTGTTGCGATATAGACCATTTTACTTTGTGGCTGTAATAGTGACAACCAAGTAAAAACTTCATGCAGGCTAACTCCCGCCTTGTCGCAAGGTGGTAGTATTGTGCACATCAACATTTTGAGCATTACAGAAGAAGACGCAATTGTCAAGATGGCGGCGGCCTGTAGGACTGCACTTGCGGGGTTAAATGTTTTTCACTCCTCCTTTTGTACACCTAAACAGGTATGACGTCGTTTGAATTATTGTTAAGGATTTCATCAAGGGTACATTTCAGTTGTGGACTGTTTAGCCTGAAAGAGGAGGAGAAGACGGGATTGCTAGCTAGTATGCTAACGAAAGCCTAGCTCTGGTCCATCGCGCTACAACAACAAATTATTTGAACCTTCTTATTATGGGATCACGGTCAGGGAGTTGGTCAACCATAGTTTGTCCGTGCTGTGATACGATCATGTAAAATAATGACTTTATCTGCACTAGGCAAGATAGTCTGAGGAGTGATTCCATACATTTAGCCAATATTACATTCAGACCATGCAGTCAATCTACAGCCATACACTGGCTGAAGTCAGTTGATGATAGGATTTAGACAATTTGATACAGGAACTGATATTGTATCATATCAGTACTCACAGCTTTCAAAAAAACAAAAATGGTGACATTCATGGTCTGTTTACATATGAGGCTATTTATACAGAAAATGTGTATAAAACCATAAAAATCATTTTTTGACAATGTTTTAGATTGACTAATTCTATTACACAATTTCTAATATCACATTTTATTTTCCTGCACAAGTAAAATCAGGGTCATGCCTCTACTGCCATTAATTCCAATTAGACTGGTTTGGATTTCTCCCTGACCAATATGGCTGCCATATACACCCCATTTTGGAACTTTGAGGGTTTATGACAAAGCCACTCTAGTAATTTAACAGGATCACCATGGCCTCTATGCTCTGATGCTTTCCATTTATCCTTTCATAGAAAATGTTTGTTTCCCCAACTTTGTTAAGTGACTACTGGCTTCAATCTATTTTTGTAACTCACCAAAGTAAAGATGTGGTCCTTCTGAGCTCTACTGGCTTCAATCTATGTTTTGTAACTTTGGATCGTCTGCTAAAGCATATATTATTATTATTATTATATATAAAGATGTTGCTAGAATGCTGGAAAGCTTTTCTCTGCAAGCAAGGTCATTCTTCTGTAGCCCAAAGGCCGGCAGATGGCGATTATTGAGTCATTTCAGCTTACCGTCCAAAGAGACTGCATGCAGCCGGTTATACACTTGTATCCACTGTGGACCGTTTCGTACATTCTCTATTCAGGCTGGAAAGGTGTTTCCTTTGTATGGTAAGATTAAATGACTATCGCCATCTGCCGGCCTTTGGGCTAAGTCTTCTAACTACAAAGGAAAACGTTTGAGCAGCACTTTGTGTTTTAAAAATATATATGTATATATTTCACCTTTATTTAACCAGGTAGGCTAGTTGAGAACAAGTTCTCATTTGCAACTGCGACCTGGCGAAGATAAAGCATAGCAATTTGACACATACAACAACACAAAGTTACACATGGAATAAACAAAACATATTCCATAATACAGTAGAACAAAAGAAAACAAAAAGTCTATATACAGTGAGTGCAAATGAGGTAAGATAAGTGAGTTAAGGCAATAAATAGGCCATGGTGTCGAAGTAATTACAATATAGCAATTAAACACTGGAATGGTAGATGTGCAGAAGATGAATGTGCAAGTAGAGATACTGGGGTGCAAAGGAGCAAGATAAATAAATACAGTATGAGGTAGGTAGATAGATGGGCTGTTTACAGATAGGCTATGCACTGCACCTGGCGCCTAAAGCTAGTGAGGGAGATATGAGTCTCCAGCTTCAGAGATTTTTGCAGTTTGTTCCAGTCATTGGCAGCAGAGAACTGTAAGGAAAGACAACCAAAGGAGGAATTGGCTTTGTGGGTGACAAGTGTGATATACCTGCAGTAGCGCATGCTACGAGTGGGTGCTGCTATGGTGACCAGTGAGCTGACATAAGGCGGGGTGTGCCACCAGACTGGCTCTGCTTCTGATGCGCACGCATGCGTTGGATCAACACTACGAGCTGTATGCGCATCCTACGCATGAACGTGGACCAGAGGTAGATCTCCTGTATGCTATCATCTGTGTATGGTTTCTCAACTTCATGTCTGTGTTCCAGACTCTGAGAAGCTGCTGGAGTGTGGTGGAGCAAGTCAGAGGGTACTATGTTGACTGGAGAATGCTACGCGACGTGAAGAGAAGGCAGATGGCCTTTGACTATGCAGATGAAAGACTACGGATCAATGCACTAAGGAAGAACACTGTTCTCCCCAAGGAGCTTCAGGTAGCCCACAATTATGCATATTGTGCTTCAACTATCTTTTCTGTGGTTGTAATGGTCAGTATTTTGTGTTTTGTTAAATAGTTTGTTGGGATGTTCTTGCCCCAGTATCTGTGCGTTAGAGATGCCGACGATGAGTATGACATGGCTTCTCTAACACCTAGGAAGGTTTGATTCAAACTCCCATTAGACAGCAACAAAAATTATATTTTTTAATTACAAGCAACTGAAAAAAAATCCTATTTGGCACCTCCAATCATTCATTACTGCCATGCACAGGTCGTAAGTCTACAACAGCTCCGTACACTGGAGGTGCCAAAGTGGCATTTGTTTTAGTTGTTTTAGTTAGCACAGATCATGTTCTTATTTCCCCCCCCCCTTATGTTGCTTTTAGTGCCACACTGATATTGATTACTGCGTTGTGGGGTTTAGAGCTTGCAAGAAAGGCATTTCACTGTACTTGTGCGCGTGACATTGAAACTTGAAACTACTGGGGCGGGGATGTCCTATGATAACATCAACTATAATTTCATTAATGCTAACGACAACTTGTTTGAGTAGCTTGTATTTGATGAATATTAAACCTCCACTGTTTTACATGACAAATAACTATCCTTGCAGGATGTTGCCGATAAAGAAATCGCCGCACTACCACGTGACAGCTGCCCAGTACGAATCCGGAATAGATGTGTGATGACCTCACGGCCGCGTGGCGTCAAGCGCAGGTGGCGTCTCAGTCGCATAGTCTTCCGTCACCTGGCGGACCACAACCAGATGTCTGGAATACAGCGGGCCATGTGGTGATTTTATTTATCTCAATGATGTAGTGGTAAAAAATAATGATAATAGGTGGTCATCGTTTGCAGTGAGTAAAGTAATGGTCCCTAAACCTGCAGAAGATGGGTAAACACTCGTGCAAAATATAAAAGCATTTACGTGCATTTATCCTCTACTACACTACTGGTGATTAGGGTTAGTCATTGTCGGACGACCTGACCAACACAGTACACTATGCTGTGAACTCTGTTTTTCTTTTCCACACCTCTTTGAATTATGTTAATTGAAGTTTGCAACTGACAGCTTAAAGGTGTCAACTGTATTAAAACAAATAAAAGGATGTATGTTTGAATCCCCTGATTGTCTTTTAATGAGAATCGGTGCTTTGCTGTTGGCGTTGTAAAAAGCCTTATGTCAAAAATGCTCCTGAGATAACTTAGCATTTCCTATGTTCAATTAACCATTTGGTATGGCTGAGAGCTCACAGTGCTCAAATGAGGTTGTCCATTCACTTGTTATCATTCTGACAAAGTGCTTCCATTAGCAAAGTGTCTTTTCCATTATTGAATGTAAATATTCAGTGGGAGCCCAATTCGTTAAAAAAATGTTTCACTAACTGGTCTTTTAAACAATGACATCAGGTCTTTTCACAGATCTTTTTCACAGATCTCAGTTGCACATATCATGGGTGTTGTGATGTTTTCATCTGTCAAACATATCACTTCAAAAAGTAGGCTACCTGAGCAGTTTGATCCACCATAATTTAGCCTACAATAAATAATTGACTACTGACTACTTTCACCCCTAATTTAGACATGTTTCTACTTATAATTTCTGACATTTGGTAGGCCATTTGTTTGTCAGCTATAGTTTGAACATGCAGCTTCTCTTCTGTTATAAGTTGTTGCCCCAGAAGACTAAAAGTAGTGCTCACTAGAATGACTTCCATAAACAGAATGAATGCATTAGTAATCTATTTAACACCGGTAAAGTAGTCGGTTTCAATTAAGGACCGGGGAGAAAACACAATAACTCCAAAACAGTGGAAAGATTGGATCTGTGCAAAAAGCCAAATGTCATCAGTTTGACCGGTTTTAAAGAAATGAAAAGCTGAGAACTTCAAAACATGTTTCTGAAAAGACTTCAGTTGGTCTTGGGTGCATATGTTATGTGGTTGGAATACTGACTGCTTGCATAACAGTGTCAAGATAACATATTACACACATTTGCATTATCTCAAGAGATGCTGAAATAAATATTTCTCCACTCCTGTTCCCGAGACAAAATTAACATTTGTCGAATATTTTCACTGCAAGAAATGCATAATTCTGTGAAGTTAATATAATTATGATTATATTATGCTACATGTGAGAGTTTATAGGCCTACAGTCAGTGTTCAGATTTCAGTTACTATTCCATTTAACCCATATACTTAAATTATGAATATTCTGTTTATTTATGGGTACAGGGATACCAAAGGTGTGTGTAAACAGCTTATCCCGAATAAGACCTTAAGCGGGATTGAGTTACTATCCAGAATACTGTGCATGTAAACATGGTCATTGCTGTTGACTCCTATTTGCTAAATCCTTGCAGAACTCCCAGTTTTCAGACTGGCTCACCTCAACTAGATGGCAAATTACTGGACGGCAAACATCCACAAACTGAACACTCCCATGACACGCACAGGCCATTATCAGAACTCTCCCATTCACTAAACAGATCAATGCACACCCCAAATAGCCCAGGGCCTTAAAAATGCCTGCCTAAGAACTCTAAAGATGTATTTTCTAAAGCTGCCACCCCTAACCTTGTCATAGTATTGTTGTTTTGTATATGCAGTGTACAAAACATTAGGAACATCTGCTCTTTCCATGACAGACTGATCAGGTGAAGCTATGATCCCTTATTGATGTCACATTTTAAATCCACTTCAATCGGTTTTGACAAAAGAAGGAGAGACAGGTTGAATAAGGATTTTCAAGTCTTGAGACATGGCTTGTATATATATGTATGTATGCCGTTCTGAGGGTGAATGGGCAAGACAAAATATTTAAGTGCCTTTGAACAGGCCATGGTAGTAGGTGCCAGGTGCACTGATTTAAGTGTCTCAAGAACTGCAACGCTGCTGGGTTTTTCCACACTTAACCGTTTCCCTTGTGTATCAAGAATGGTCCACCACCCAACATCCAGCCAACTTGACACAACTGTGGAGTCAACATGGGCCAGCATCCCTGTAGAACACTTTCGATGCCTTGTAGTCCATGCCCCGACGATTTGAGGCTGTCCTGAGGGCAAAAGGGGATGCAACTCAGTATTAGGAAGGCATATTTTTTAAATGTATTATATTAAAGCTGCGATATGTAACGTTTTGGGCGACCTGACCAAATTCACATAGAAATGTGAGCTAGAGATCTGTCATTCTCATTGAAAGAAAGTACTGAACAAAAATATCAACGCAACATGTCAAGTTGACATGGGTCCCCAGATCCTCAAAAAGTTCTACAGCTGCACCATCGATAGCATCCTGACCGGTTGCATCACCGCCTGGTATGGCAACTGCTCGGCATCTGACTGTAAGGTGCTACAGAGGGTAGTGCGTAAGGCCCAGTAAATCACTGGGGCCAAGCTTTCTGACATCCAGGACCTCTATACCAGGCCGTGTCAGAGGAAGGCCCTAAAAATTGTCTAAGACTCCAGTCCCCCAAATCATAGACTTTTCTCTCTGCTACCGCACTGCAAGCGGTACCAGAGCGACAAGTCTAGGACCAAAAGGCTCCTAAACAGCTTCTACCCCCCAGCCATAAGACTTCTGAACAATGAATCAAATGGCCAACTGGACTATTTACATTGACCACCCCTTTGTTTTTGCACTGCTGCTACTCGCTGTTTATTATCGATGCAAAGTCACTTTACAAATTACCTCAACTAACCTGTACCCCTGCACATTGACTCGGTACCCGTACCCCGTGTATCTAAATTGTCTTGTGTTACGTTTTGATTTTTATATATTTTTTCTTCACTTTAGTTTATTTTGTTTATATTTTCTTAACTCTATTTCTTGAACTGCATTGTTGATAAAGGGCTTGTAAGCACATGTGCATGTGACAAATACAATTTTATTTGATTTGTGTTGGTCCCATGTTTTCATGAGCTGAAATAAAATATATTGTATGTGTATGTATATTACTGTAAATGTTGATCACATTCACATTCCTTGTGTATGATCATATATTTTGATACATTGCATGTTAATATTGTGAACCAATGTTATACATTTTTTACTTCCTGTTTCAGGAAGTGATGTCACTGAGTACTGCCCCTATATATAGGACCTTCCACCCCCACCTGGGATATGGATGCATGATGAAGACCTAAGGGTTGAAACATTGTTATAAATAAATATCACCTGGGATATGAGCAGCAGTGTGTGGCGTTTTCCTTTCTGTTTTCCCTGAAATAAAAGATCCCAGAATTTTTCCATATGCACAGAAAGCTTATTTCTCTCATTTTGTGCAGAAGTTTGTTTACATCACTGTTAGTGAGCATTTCTCCTTTGCCAAGATAATCCATCCATATGACAGATGTGGCATATCAAGATGCTGATTAAACAGTATGATCATTACACAGGTGTACCTTGTGCTGGGGACAATAAAAGGCCACTCTAAAATGTGCAGTTTTGTCACACAACACATTGTCACAGATTTTGAGGGAGTGTGCAATTGGCATGCTGACTGCAGGAATGTCCACCAGAGCTGTTGCCAGATCATTTAATGTTAGTTTCTCTACCACAAGCCACCCCAACGTCATTTTAGAGAACTTGGTGTTAAGTCCAACTGGCCTCACAACCGCAGACCACGTGTAACCACACCAGCCCAGGACCACTTTAATAAAGCCCCTTTGTGGGGAAAAACTCATTCTGATTGGCTGGGCTCCTCAGTGGCCTGTGGGTAGGCCTGGCTGCCAAGTGGGTGGGTCTATGCCCTCCCAGGCCCACCCATGGCTGCGCCCCTGCCCGGTCATTTGAAATCCATAGATTAGGGCCTGATTAATTTATTTCATTTGACTGATTTCGTTATATATAACTCATTAAAATCGTTGAAATTGTTGCATGTTGCCTTTATATTTTTTTTGTCAGTATATAAGAAGTGGTAGATCAGTTCTATGTGCACTATTTGTATACTTTCTGTTCTTATGTTTAGTTTTTGTGTCTTTACTTTCAGTTTTGTACACCAGCTTCAACCAGCTGAATATACAATGTTTTTGGTTATTGACATTATATTGTACAGCGAGTTAGATGGTACGTTGATTCTCAACACTAATGAATTGCTTGTTTTGTCACAAACTGAAATTAGGCTAACTATTAGGATTTTAGCAACCAGGAAATGGCAGAGCGATTTCGGCATATTGCACAAGTGTTTTGCTAGTTTAGGATTTTACTATTCGATAATTATATATGATTGATGTTATGATTGTAAATGTGTACAATTCAGTGTGACTGCGAGAAACCAATAAAACGTACTACTACTTACTGCGTCTCAGAGCAAATATAGTGATTTCATCAAAATACACTGTTGATTTTTATTCTGATAGTAGTTGTACTTGTTTCCTTCAACTCGAGTAATATGAAAAAATGTGGAAAAAAATTATTAGTAGGCAAATTGATTTTCAGGTATCATTGGACATTGTACAGTGCACATTTTGACCGATAGCGAAAGGTGAAAATGTTGGCGGAACTCAAGTGAAACATCAATCGCTCTAGACGGAGCATTTTCATTGTTACAAAGGAGCATTGAAACTTCGCTGTTAATCTATCCAACACACCCATATAAACCTTACAGAATAAACGACGAAATGGACCTCAGCGAACAGGTAATCCATCATGTTATGGGACTGCTGAGGATTGCATGAAAATAGCCCGGTCAAAGTCTTCTCAGCCTGGTTACTTGCCAGTTAGCTACCAATTCTTATCTAGGATGTTATCGTTAGCAAGCTAGCTGATGTTGCGCCATATAATTAGGAATGAGCTAGAATACTTAATTCTAGTCATTTTAGTATAATCTAAATTGTACTCAGTAACGTTAACTAAATATTAAGTCAACCGTGGCATGTCAAGTAGCTAGTTCACTTTAGTTAGCGATGTGTGCTAGCTTAGTGTTGGCGTCTTGGTGTGACGGCTAACTTACTTGTTAGCTAGCTAACGAGTGAGTTGCTTACTAGCTAGCTGTTGCAAATCAATGTTTGCTAGCAAACGTTAGCTTTATTCTCGATGTAGAGGCATAAATGTTTTTTTATATACTTAGATCAACCAGTTGGAGACAGACCTACTGGAGATCGACAGTCTTCTGGAGAAGTCTGAGAGAACACGTGTTCAGGATGTCCTCAAACTGGAACAGAAGAAGATTGAGAAGGAGATTTCAGTGAAGCGAAGTCAGAAAGAGCAGCTGGCAAAAAGGGAGGCAGATCCAACCTCTGCCTCAAAAGCATACACAGTCAAAATAAACAACTATGGTACTACTTTTGTAATATCTAAAAGTATGAATTGCTTTCCTAGCAGCTCGGCTAGCAAACACTAATGTAAAAAATGTAGGCAACCTGCTGCTTTTACAATGAATGCATGTTCTTTGACGCAGGGTGGGACCAATCAGAAAATTTTATCAAAATCTACATCACCCTCAATGGCGTACACAAGATTGCACCAGAAAATGTGAAGGTCACTTTCACAGAGAGGTAGGCTATGTTTTAGTCATGTCACATTGATAAATGCTTCAATCCCTTTTGCTCTCTCAGTCAACACTTTTGCCTGTTTTTAATGTTTTTTATATTTAAACTGATCTATTGTTTCCTGCATACAGGTCTTTCGTTCTACTTGTGAACGATTTGGATGGGAAGAACCATCAAATGACGATCAACAATCTTCTTAATCCTGTTAATGTTCAGGACAGCTCTAAAAAGGTGTTTGATTCTTTTAGATTTACATCAACATTGTAAACTGCAATTCTTTATCTGGGCAAAGTGTAAATGACATCCCTTGTCATATCCTTATTTGTTATAGATTAAATCAGATATGGTCCTGGTAATGTGTAAGAAGAAGACTACCAAGAAGTGGGAATGCTTAACACAGGTGCAGAAACAGATCAAAGAAAAAGAGTAAGTCAAACACAATTTAGTGTGCTAAACCAAATAATTGAATGGTTGAAGATTAAATCACTCTTAATTGATTAGACTTGTAATGGATATTGAGCTGTAACTTTGACACTCTTCAAGATGTTTACTGTCAAACCTTTTTAGAGAAATACAAATATCATTGTCGTTTTTGCACAGTAAGCCCAGTGTAAACCCAGAAGAGAATGCTGATCCTAGCGATGGACTAATGAGCATGCTGAAAAAGATGTACTCTGATGGGGACGATGAGATGAAGCGCACCATCAACAAGGCCTGGTCTGAGTCCCAGGACAAGAAAGCCAAAGGAGATGGAGACATTAACAACATGGGCATGTTTTGAACCTGATCCACCCACCCCCTCTAAATCACGTGTCAAACTCATTGCACCTAGAGCCGAGTGTCTGCATGTTTTCGCTCCTCGTACTTAATTCATGAATTAATATCACTAATTAGTGAAGAGCTCCCCTCACCTGGTTGTCTAGGTCTTAACTGTAAGCAAAAACCTGCAGACACTAGGCCAGCGTTTCCCAAACTCTGTCCTCAGCTCATTCAAATTATCTAAACTTGGTGATTATTTGAATCATCTCTGTAGTGCTAGGGCAAAAACCCAAGCGTATCCTCCTTGGGATCCCAGGGACTGAGTTTGGAAAACCCTGCACTAGGCCCTTCATGGAATCAGTTTGACACCCCCTGCTCTAAATCTACCAACCTTCCAGTCCTTCATTTGTTTTTTTTGTACATTGATTTTGCATTCCAATGCCTTCTTAAGTCCTTAAGACTGGTTGAAAATGAAAGTTTGCAGTACTGTTCATCCTCAAATCACTCGAAAGGTGATAACTGTGTTAAAATACCACTTTATTAGGCAGATCACGAAGTAGATTTGTGAAGGTAAAATTGCATTCGTGTATGTATTCATGCATTTCAGAATAAAATGTCAAAGTTATTCACTCTAAATGTTTCTTGTTGCCTTCCATGGTTTGGTTCTGAAATGCAAGTGAAGTGATCAAGATGCAGACCCCAGACATTTACATGAAAAGGAATTGCCATTGTTTGAATTACGGGGGGGAAATTATTAGCAGGAACATTTATTAAAAACAAAAATTATTTATTCGTAAAATGTATTTTATGCCTAAAACCAAGGAAGCAGCTTTCCGATTGCTGAAAATGTACCATTTTGAACACAGTGTCTCAACATGTAAAGCTTAGAAAGGGTTGACCTACTGTATGTCCAGATTCTGAATTAACCCAGCCACTGATTATTTGCCATTATAAACCAGGTGGTTTGAGCCCTGATTACATGAAAGCTTTGATATATCAGACTACTGCAGGTGTGACATAAAAATAATTTTACTATGTTTATAATATTAAATAAGGCACCTTTAAGTAAGGGGTTGTGGTATATGACCAACATACCACGGCTAAAAGCTGTATCTAGACACTTTGCGTTGCTGCGGCCCCCCCCCCCCCCCTTTCAGCATCGGGGAACACCGCTGTGCACCCCTAGACTATTTCTATGGTCACAAGCTGTTCACACCCCTCTTATTGGTGTAGAGAATTGTGCATGTTTAAAGCTTATTTCCTGTATTTCTACACATTTTATCATGGAGTGCAAAGAACATTTTGCCGTTTTAAAGCTATTTTCCTTTCAATTCTATACATTTTGCCATGTCTAATGTGTATTCATGTGATATTTGAGTGACAAAAATCACAGCAATATTTATAGGCTAAAAAAACGAAATAAAAAAAAACGTTCGCTGACATGGGCTAGTTGATCTGGACATTTCTGACAAGTTATAAATAGCTCGCTACGGTATGCAATGACAAACATGACAAGAGGAAACGATGATGCACTACCCAAATTCGAAATTGCACTTTGTGCATTCTATTACAACATTCATGAGTACATTTAAAGTCGGACCCCCGCACCCCTACTGCCGAATGTGGTATAGATCATGCTGAAATCATTCGATGTTTACTCCACTAGGTGGCATCTGGAATCACTTTCCATGCACTGTCAGAAGTGAAATGAGTAGACAGCCTCAATATGTTCAGCCAAGGGATAAGGTCAATGTGATATTACTGCCTCTTTTCTGAAGGACTCACTTCGTTTGTAAATTATGTGTTGGAGTGTGCAACTGGCTAGTTGTAAATTGAATCTAGAAAATGTGGCCGTCTGCTTTGCTTAGTATTAGGAATTTAAAACGATATATACCTGTAAAACGTGTTGTACCTGTACTTTTACTTTTGATACTTAAGTATATTTTAGCAATTACATTTACTTTGATACTTAAGTGTATTTAAAACCAAATACTTTTAGACTTTCACTCAAGTAGTATTTTACTGGGTGACTTTTACTTTTACTTGAGTCATTTCCTATTAACTTATCTTTACCTTTACTCCAGTATGACAACTGGGTACATTTCCCACCACTGCTATTCTATCAGAGCACGTCACACGTATTATGCTATATCAACATGACATGGATATTCACGATTAAATATATATTTGCTCACGTATCTTGTTAGTATGATTTTGTCTTAAAAATTGCAATGTAACCAGTATCTTAGGAATTAAATTACAATAAAAACAGCAATCAACGAACAGCACTTTATCACAAGGATGACCAGGATGTTCTCTTGATAAGTATGTGAATTGAACCATTTGTCTCTCCTGCTAAGCATTCAAAATGTGACGAGTACCTCTGGCTGCCAGGAAAAATTTATGGAGTAAAAAGTACATCATTTTCTTTAGGAATGCAGTGAAGTAAAAGTTGTCAAAAATATAAATAGTAAAATAATGTACAGATACCCCAAAAAACGACTTAAGTAGTACTTTAAAGTATACTTTACACCGCTATATGATAGTGTTGTTGCTCTGATAATGTGAAAAAATGTATTGTCTATTTTATATGACAGGTTTAAACCGTCTGTCTCTCAAAAAAATAATATCATTCAACAGCAGTAGAATCAATACAGTCACGCGACTGGATAAAATTGTTCATGAGGACGTTATGTATTTCACACACATAAAAATCACATTTATTGTTTCAATCAGCTTTGATTGAGAACTATTTCGAGCAAATATGGTTGGTTCATTTTAGGAATGAGCCACCTATTCACCCGCCCACTTCTGTGACGTCAGGGACAGTTTATATAGCTGCAGAATTTTCAGCCCGGGCATGTCAGATGTATACGAGTTGGAGTTCAGGATACAACACAGCTAAAAGGATAAATTGTTAAATCTGAGGATTGTTGGAGAATATCTATTTTTGGATGAATGAATACTGCGTGTTTTACCACCTCTCAGCGTACTTCATGTCTCACGATGAATCCGGATCTATTCAAACCTTGTCCAGAACATGGCCAAGTTATTCTTCCTACTAAACCGAACAAGACCAAATCGGAACAAATCAAACCAGATCTCGCCCAGGTGGTGACTGATTCCAAGACAGGAAAATCTTACAGCAAAGGAAAGCTTCTGGGAAAGGTATAATATTATATCAATTTGATCTATGTGCTGCTATGTATCGCACACAAATCAATTATTTAGACACGGTTATGTTGACAATGTGGCTTGATGGTAGTATGAAGAGATTGGCTATTGCTGCGTCAGTGTTACAACGTGGCAACTTTCATTCATTGGCATGATTTATTCCCGGTTGGTTCGCATGTTCTGCAAACCAGGGCTGGCTACACGTTACACTCAAATGTGATTGTTTCATTGCGGAATGATGACCACGTGCGGGGTATGACAAACTCTCTACCAGCTTCATTAATTCTCTAGCTGGGTTACTAGCGAGGTATAATCTAGGCTATCCAGATTTTCTCTTGACTTTATTTTGAGGTCATTGGTAGGCTATCTCCCAGCCGCCTTTATTATTATTTTTTTTTTTAAATAAGCCGTCCATGAGGATAGTTAACGTTCTTTTGCCTAGTTGTAATGATGCGATGTAACGCCGGACGTGTCACTGATAATTAATTAGTTGATAAAATGTACATATTCTAAATGCATCTTGTATCGTGATACAATGTATCAACACAGCGCGGTGTCAAAAAATCTTCGCCTGTCTGCTGCCGCATGAGGAGGAACATTTTTTTGTTAAAATGCTGCAGTCGCATTATCCTAATTCGAATTGCATTTCATTATAAACAAATGAAATGCATGGAAAGACATGTCGCTGTAAACAGCTATTTTTATGGTTCAGATTATGGCCGATACTGATTTGTAGTGTGTTTTACTTCAAAGGGTGGCTTTGCACGATGCTATGAAATGACAGACCTTTCCAGCAACAAAATGTATGCTGTGAAGGTGATACCACAGAGCAGGGTGTTAAAACCTCATCAGAGGGATAAGGTAAGGTCATATTTCATTGTCAATCATCTGCAGACTTAACTCCTTTCCAAAAATCATTAGTCTTTATTCCTACTGATATTTTGGGTGCCTGTTTTATTACTCTTCTGACAGATAACAAATGAAATCGAACTTCACAAAACCCTACATCACAAACATGTGGTGAAGTTCTCCCATCACTTCGAAGACCAGGACAACATCTATATTTTCCTTGAGCTCTGCAGTAGAAAGGTGAGCTGTGCGCTTGCTTTGGTCTGTGGTGCTACAGCTTGTGCAGACATTCTGAAGGGTGTTCACTGGGTACTGACAGCACTCTGACCTTGTCTTTGTAGTCCCTGGCACACATTTGGAAAGCAAGACACACACTGACAGACCCAGAAGTGCGGTACTACCTCCGGCAGATCATATCTGGGCTGAAGTACCTTCACAACAGAGGCATCCTTCACAGGGATCTCAAATTAGGTGTGTAGGGTGATTTGTGGAATAAGATGTGGTGTTTGGATTATTTTACCACAATGGTGGTACTCTCTGAACTCTCATTCAGTTCAGACAGTTTGAAAATGGCATGTTTTGAATTTGTCATTATTTGGTTGTACTTTTATATCAAAGCACTTCAAACTATTCCTTGTGGGAGGCCTGGGAAAACTGACCTGACAAATGTTGCCCTTGCAGGCAATTTCTTTGTGAATGAGAACATGGAGTTGCGTTTGGGAGACTTTGGGCTTGCTGCGAAGTTGGAAACAGTCGAGCAGAGGAAGAAGTAAGTCATCTGGTGGAATGTGTCCCATTCCTTTGAATATTCAGGTTTCCGTCAAAGCCAATCCGAGGTGAACTGCTTTAATGCAAATGGTTTCTCCTCAGAACAATCTGTGGAACGCCAAACTACCTTGCCCCCGAGGTGTTGAACAGGCAGGGCCATGGAACAGAGTCTGATGTCTGGTCACTAGGTTGTGTAATGTAAGTATACTTGGAATGTTTGTCCTTTGGTGTCCATTGTATTTGACGAAGTGTGTACTTGTCACACTTCGCTCTATGGTGCTACAGCTCCTACTTAAGCCTTGAATGTAAATTATATACACAATTGAGTATTCAAATGGTTTAAGGTAGCGGTCGACCGAATAATGGGATTGGCCGATTAATTAGGGCCAATTTCAAGTTTTCAAAACAATAGGAAATCTGTATTTTTGGACACGGATTTGGCCTCCCCCTTAACACATTTATTTAATCTTTATTTAACTAAGCAAATCAGTTAAGAACACATTCTTATTGTCAATGATTGCCTAGGAGCGGTGGGTTAACGGCCTCGTTCAGGGGCAGAACAGATTTTCACCTTGTCAGCTCGGGATTCAATCTTGCAACCTTACAGTTAACTAGTCCAACGCTCTAACCACACGCCTCTCATTGCACTCCACGAGGAGCCTGCCTTTTACGCGAATGCAGTAAGCCAAGGTAAGTTGCTAGCTATCATTAAACTTATCTTATAAAAAAAACAATCAATCATAACCTCAAGTTAACTACACGTGGTTGATATTACTAGTTTTTCTAGTGTGTCCTGCGTTGCATATAATCGATGCGCTGCGTATCGTTGCTCCAATGTGTACCTAACCATGAACACCAATGCCTTAAAATTAATACACAGAAGTATATATTTTTAAACCTGCATATTAAGCTAAAAGAAATCCAGGTTAGCAGCCCATATTTAACCAGGTGAAATTGTGTCACTTCTCTTGCGTTCATTGCATGCAGTCAGTGTATATGCAACAGTTTTGGCCGCCTAATTTGCCAGAATTTTACGTAATTATGACAACATTGAAGCTTGTGTAGTGTAACAGGAATATTTAGACAAATGGATGCCACCCATTAGATAAAATACGTAACGGTTCTGTATTTCACTGAAAGAATTAACGTCTTGTTTTTGAGAGTTTCTGGATTCGACCATATTAATGACCAAAATGTCTCATATTTCTGTGTTATAACTAAGTCTATGATTTGTTAGAGCAGTCTGACTGAGCGACGGTAGCAGGCTCGTAAGCATTCATTCAAGCAGCACTTTTGTGCGGTTTGCCAACAGCTCTTCGTTTTGCGTCAAGCATTGCTCTGTTTATGACTTCAAGCCTATCAACTCCTGAGATTAGGCTGGTGTAACTGATGTGAAATGGCTAGCTAGTTAGCGGGGTGCGCGCTAATAGTTTCAAATGTCACTCTGAGATTTGGTGTAGTTCCCTTTGCTCTGCATGGGTAACGCTGCTTCGAGGGTGGCTGTTTTCGTTGTGTTCCTGGTTTGAGCTCAGGGAGGAGCGAGGAGAAAGACTGAAGCTATACTGTTACACTGGAAATACTAAAGTGTCTATAAGAACATCCAATAGTCAAAGGTATATGAAATACACATGCTATAGAGAGAAATAGTCCTATAATAACTACAACCTAAAACTTCTTACTTGGGAGTATTGAAGAATCATGTTAAAAGGAACCACCAGCTTTCATATGTTCTCATGTTCTGAGCAAGGAACTTAAGTTAGCTTCCTTACATGGCACATATTGTACTTTCACTCTTCTCCAACTTTGTTTTTGTGTTATTTAAACCAAATTGAACATGTTTAATTTATTTGAGGCTTAATTGATTTTATTATAAGTTAAAATAAGTGTTCATTCAGTATTGTTGTAATTGTCATTATTACAAATTTGGCCGAATAATAGTTATCTGCTTTTTTGGTCCTCCAATAATCGGTATTCGCATTGAGATCTTAATCGGTCGACCTCTAGTTTAAGGGTGTGAGGTAGACCATGGATAAGCGTGTTTAGGCTTTTATAACATTCCTCAAATGGAGGAATGTGTCAACAGTTTAAATCAACTGGCTGTGCGGAGACTTAATATTTTGATTTGCTTCAACCAGGTACACACTGATGTGTGGGAACCCTCCCTTTGAAACCCTTGACCTGAAGGAGACATACAAGTGTATCAAGGAGGTAAAATACAACCTGCCCTCGACCCTGTCTCCTGCGGCTCAGAAGCTCATCTCTGGCATTTTGCAGAAGGACCCCAGTGACCGCTTCACACTAGACCAAATCCTGAACCACCAATTCTTCACCAAGGTATGTGGCCCATGCCCTGGAATTAGGCGTGACTTTACAGCACCAATTCCAAAAGCTTTTTACTTATTGGATTATATTTTTAGCCCCCTCCAATGCCTTGATTTGTACTTGCATTTTGAATAACATTCCAATTGCATTATGCTTAATCTTTAGATGCAATTTGGGTACAATTGGAGGGCTGAGCCTTGGATATGAAGTGTACTTTCTAGAGCCACACTAGGAATAGCAGCACGTGCCCACTGACTAGTGACTCGAGAGGATGGCAGTATTAATTGCGCTAAGCGGTTGCTTGAATTGCCGACCTTGCAGTTTCCCCGACCTAAACTTTTTTTTTTCAGGCTTTCACCCCGGATAAACTGCCTCCCAGCAGCTGTGTGACAGTGCCAGAGCTCAACCTTCCCAGCCCGGCCAAGAGGTTTTTCACAAAGATGGCCAAGAGTCTCTTTGGCAAGAGAAAATCCAAAGGTAAGCTTTGTGGCAAGTCATGACTGACCTTCAAAAGGCTGCAGTTTAATCCCAGGATTATCTCTTGAATCGGGGTATAATTTAACGCGTTTGGTTTTATAGTGGAGAAGAACCATTGTGAAGAGCGAGAGAGCATCTCCAAACTTGTGTCAGGCATCGTCAAATGCTCCATCAGTCGCCAGATGAGTTACAAAACAGTTTGCACCGATGAGGTATGTATTTTGAAGGATGGATTATTTTTAGCATAAGCTAAACTTTTCTATAGTGCAGGCTAGATTTAAGGTTAATTACTTTCAAACTATGCAGCAGTGTTGCTTGTTAGCTGAGATGAAGCAAGAGCCCTAGACCAAGGGACTGTCAAAGGGCAGCCATAGTAGTGAATGTCTCAGAATAGTGTTGTACTGTATTTAGCAGAATCCCATTTCAGCCAGACAATCTATGGGGAGGTTGTGGGTGATGGCTTGATCATCTTTTAAAAGGTTTGTGAATCAGGCCTGTGAAACAAAATGCAATTGCATATGCACTCTGTAAATCACAGTTCTCCCAGCCTCCTGGTGTCTGTAGCGGTCATTCAATACAACAAACTGCATTTGGCTCATGTGCCATTCTTTGTAAGGAAGGACAACTGCTCATGACAGCTGTTTCCTCTTTCAGGCTCCCCCTCCCACGGAGGCCAGCAAGTCAGCTCTGGTCTGCTAGATACACCAGCTGAGGAGGAGTCCAGGAAGTCTGCAGCATCACGCTCTTTTAAAGGCTCGGTGGCCAGCAGCACAGAACGTAAGTCACTACTCTGTTTCAGTTTGATGAACCTCAATTGCTGAACGTGATGCTTTAAATGTGGTGATGTGCCAATAATGGACCACTAACAGATCATGATCTCTTCCAAATGTATAGCCGAGACAGCTTTTAATCTACATGGATTATATTTAAGTGGCATTGAATCAGTTTGCCAGACTGTCACTGTTGGTGGGAATTTAAACTAAATTTCACCCTCCCCTCTCTCAAGCGTGTGAAGATGGCCTTACCCCTGCGTCTATAGCTGAGTCGGCCATGAAGGTCCTCAACAGCTGTTTGTCTGCCATGCCTGCAGGTGAGCTTTAAGCCTCTCCACAAGCTATTCTAGTACAATACTTCAAATGGCATTTAAACAAGTTGATTATACTGAAATCTTCTACTGAGACATTTCTAAATGAGTGTCTTCCTCTCCAGCTACAAGAAACCCGCCATGTCTTTCCAGGCCCAAATCCTTTATCTGGGTCACAAAGTGGGTTGATTATTCCAACAAATATGGCTTTGGCTACCAGCTTTCCAATCAAAACATTGGTGTGCTTTTCAATGAGGGGACACACTTGAGTCTGTGTGATCAACGCAGGTAAGAGTCCTTTTCAACTTGATAAATTATATTCAAGCAGTTATTAGCCTTAGTTTATTGATTTGCCAACCTGTATTCTGCTGGTTTATTGTAGCCTTTTCAATGTCTCAAACCCTTGTCTCGTTTAATGCATCTCTGTTGTCTTCCCCCACAGGACTGTGCACTACTGCTTGACCAACAACAAACACTTCACCTTCCAGGCCAGTGCTTTACCAGAGCAGCTCTGCAGTCAGAAGCAGATCGTGGAGCTGATGGCCAACTACATGGAACAGAACCTCATGGAGGTGAGGCATTGAAGGTTCTCTATTAACCACCTTATCGGGGTATGACTAATCAGGGTGTACAGTGCCTTGCAAAAGTATTCATTCACCCCCTCTGCTTTTTTCCTATTTTGTTGCATTACAACCAGTCTATAAAATTGATTTTTATTTTTATTTCATTGGACGGACATATACAAAATAGTTCAAGTGAAATGAGATGATGTACTTGTTTAAAATAAAAACAGAAGTGGTGTGCATATGTATTCACCCCCTAATAAGATCTGGTGGAAACAATTACCTTCAGAAATTGCATAATTAGTTAGTTTGCACACAGGTGGACTTGATTTAAGGGTCACACGATCTGTGTATATACACCTGTTCTGAAAGGCCCCAGAGTCTGCAAGGGGCACCACAAAGCCAGCGACACCATGAAGACCAAGGAGCTCTCAACAGGTCAGGGACAAAGTTGTGAAGTACAGATGAGGGTTGGGTTATAAAAATAACCTAAACTTTGAAAATCCCACAGAGCACAACTAAATCAGTATTAAAAAAATAGAAAAAAATATGGCACCACAACAAACCTGCCAAGAGGGCTGCCCACAAACTCATGGCCACCCACCACATCTCACGGACCAGGCAAGGAGGGCATTAATCGGAGGCATCTATGAGACCAAAGATAACCCTGAAGGAGCTGCAAAGCTCCACAGCAGAGATTGGAGTATCTGTCCATAGGACCACTGAGCCGTACACTTCACAGAGCTGGGCTTTACAGAAGAGTGGCCAGAAATTCAATTGAAAGACAAAAGGAACACGTTTTGTTCGCCAAAAGGTATGTGGGACACTCTCCAAACATATGGAAGAAGGTACTCTTGTCAGACAAGACTAAAATGTAGCTTTTGGCATGTCTGGTGCAAACCCAACACCTCAAGAACACCATCACAACAGTGAAGAATGGTGGTAGCATCATGCTGTGGGGATGTTTTTCATTGGCAGGGACTAGGAAACTGGTCAGAATTGAAGGAATAATGGATGCTAAATATAGGGAAATTCTTGAGGGAAACTTGTTTCAGTCTTCCAGACAATTGAGACTGGGATTTAGGTTCACCTTCCAGAAGGACAATGACCCTAAGCATACTGTTAAAGCAATAAGTTATTTAAGGGGAAATATTTGTCTTGGAATGGCCTTGTCAAAGCCCAAACCTCAATCCAATTGAGAATCTGTGGTATGACTTAAAGAGAGCTGTACACCAGCAGAACCCATCCAACTTGAAGGAGCTGGATCAGTTTTTCCTTGAACAATGTAAATGTTTTGCACCTTCAAACTGGTAGGCATGTGTAAATCAAATGTTACAAACTCCCAAAAATCAACTTTAATTCCAGGTTGTAAAGCAGCAAAATAGGATAAATGCCAGGGTGAGTTCTTCCCCAAGCCACTGTAGTTTTATGATCTAAATGGGATTGTAATGTAACAAGTTTCTTGTCTCTTCCAGGGTGGTGACCTCCACTGTGAAGACCAGCCTCCCTCCCAGCCGCCACTCCTTCTGCAGTGGGTGAAGACCGACCATGCTCTGGTGATGCTCTTCAACAACGGTACCCTGCAGGTAAGGCCTTACAGCCACACTGTCACAACCGGTAGATATAATGCTGTTTTTAGAGCACGATCCTAGTTCCAAAACCCTCTTGTGGTAGCTTAGCACTAATTATGCCCCGTGACTTTATTTAACTTCCTCCTCCCCAGGTGAATTTCTACACCGACCACACAAAGATCATCCTGTGCAAGTCCTCCGACTCTTACCTACTGACCTACATCAGCCGCGAACGTGTCTCCTACACATACCTCCTGAGCATGCTATCAGAAATGGGCTGTTCTGCCGAGCTGAGGCACCGCATGCGCTACGTGGTACAGCTGCTCCAACATCACGGAGATTCATAATGGACCAACAGCTCAAGTAAGGTGATGGTTAGGATTGGGGGAGGGGATGCTGATCATGGCTCTGTACCTAGGGAAAACTTCACCCCCCCAGGGCCATGACTCTGGGCACCATCCCCAAGTCTCAACCAACCTGCTGCTTTCTGCTCTCACTGGGAGCAAATGACCAGGAGGCTCTGTTCATTCAGGGAGTCCTCCCCAATCTTAGGCTAGTGTCTGGCCTATTTGGACTATGGTGCCCATGTTTGTTTTTGAATTAACCTATATTCTGACTACAGCATCACACTACTGGCTTGATTCACTTCATGCGCACAAACCTGACCCTGTTCCCTCAGCTCCTGCTCAGACCTGATTCTGAAATGGCAGTGGGATCACAAGCTGCCAAGTGCCCCCCCCATGTCAAAACTGAAGTGTGTCTTCGCTTTTTTTATGCTTTGACATCGCCTGCCTTTTTTATGATAATTGCACTTCACTAATTGGTACACAACAGCATACGGAGGGCAATGGGTGTGACAACTTTCACTTTCTTTTGCTTCGCAGTAATTTTCCCACTCGTTTTTAGCTATAGATACCAGAAGGTTATTATTTTTTTGACCTTAACTGGGTAATATAGCTTTTTAGTGTTCAGTTGAAAAAGGCTGCACTACACTGCATTGTTTGGCAAAGGGGATAAAGTGCCTTTGAGGGATGTCTGCCTGTATTGTGCAATAGCAGCCCTTTTTGAATGTGGCTGTGGTGGCATGAGATGGTCTACGGAGGCAAGTACTTTTTACTTGGAATTGGTTTAACTTCTAAGTCTGAATAGCACTAGTGTCACTACCTGGTATAAGCTTTTGATAAAATGGTATATAACCCTGTAATATCAGTATGTAATAAAAAAATATATAAGTATTGTGTTTATCATACTGTACCATCCTTTGGTTTACATTGCCTTCTCTACCCAGAGTTGGATCCTTAAACTGTGATTCCTGAGTGCAAGTATTATACAACTTCCAGGTAATGTCTTGTCAAATCCAATGTTTTGAAAGCATCTGCTTCAGAATCTTTATTTTTGTGCACAATAATGTCCTGTATTTATTTTATTTATACATTTATTTATTGTGTAATTGTATGGTCTTGACACATGGGAAATGTTCAATATGATCACTTTTGTGCTATATTGGCGTAAAATAAAGTTTATGGAAATCACATTGGCCTTTCAGAATTATTTGACAATTTGCTTGACTTGAATCTGAAACTACAACTAAATGGTTGCTTTTTTCCCCCCATGAGCAAAATGTCTATTCAAGAAAGAGCATAACATTTGACAATGGTGTTGGTGATATACAAATCGCAAAAACAAATTGATCCACAAACAAGTGTTGGCCATACATTAGAAATGATTTTCTGGAACTAGGAAAATATCAGCATTCTTCCAGGTGAACTAGAATGGTTGTCACTCGGTGCAAATTACTCACGCAAGATAAACCTATTTGACCAAGGAACAAATGAGGGGTTTTGGAACATAGCAACTGCAAAGTCATCAGGCTGCGAGTCCCACAGACTGCAACTGGCCACCCATGGGTCCTGTCTCACGACCTGATGCACCAGCATGTACCGTGCAAGACACTGACTTTTCACTGTCTGACAAAATGGCTGCCGGAGTCTATCCAGTTAATTATCCAGCATGGCTTGCACAAGCTTCTGGACCTTACTGGCTTTAAAAAGATGGCCCTTCCCTGGTCTTCTAGGTGTTCTCTAGCTGGATCTCCTGGACAAGCTAATGGAGAAGCTGGCCAGACTGCCCTGAAGCCAACCGCCAAAAAGTTTGACAGGGTGATCGAGTCCCTGCATAAAAGGGTAGTTACGGTTGCTGGCTCCTGGATGAGGACTTCTTTTTTTTCACCAGGTAGGTCAGTTGAACAAGTCAATTTACAACTGCGACCTGGCCAAGATGAAGCAAAGCAGTGACCCTTACATGGAATAAACGAGTGTACAGTCAAAGCAATAAAGTTTATATACAGTATGAGGGCAATAAATAGGCCATAGTAGTGACGTAATTAGTTTAGCAAATTAACACTAGTGATCAAGTAGGAATGTTGGTGGTGCTCCCGGACCCCCATGGTTCTGTGGCTTGCTGGTTAAACTGGGCCGGGGGCTGCTGGGTTATATCAAGCCAGACCTGAAAGTCAAGGGAGCTGTACTGTACAGATGCTGGTGCAATCATTTCATCACATGAATTTATATCACTTCTGTGCCAGAGGAATCAATCTTTCGTGAACTATTGATTTCACAGTGCTGCCTTAAGACTTGTCTATGGTATTAGCAGTCTCCCACGTGGAGCTTGAAAATGGTCTTTAGATAAAATGTAAATCGGACACGACCTTGTCACGAGTTCTTTCTCAATTTCCATAATCCACACCAAAGTAGTTTGGATTACTTTAACTCTGCTAGTTTCATCCCATTGGCTAAAACCGCCATGAATTCCTATCAGCATGATGTGTAAAATGCCGTCATTCAGTCCAATTTCTCCTATTCAACAGTAGCTTTAAATAGCCTATTTAAAGCTACGTACAGTATGTAAGAACATGCATACAATAGCAGGTGAGAATTCGCCTTTTAAACTAAACATGACAGGAAAATGATGTTCCCTTGAAAAACAAGTTATATTGCATGTGTGTCACACTATATACAATCATTCTGTGCAGTAGCTACTACCCTCCACTTCTCTTCAAATGAGTCAACCATGTAGCTGGTGGCATACCACACGCACCCTAAAAACTACAAATGGACTTACTGTCACTAGCCCGCTACAACCAAGAACGACAGTAATATTGTGACTTTACCTTTTAAATTCACCTGAGAGACTATGATGATAAACTCGTAAAAGCAACAAAACATTTGTGAAAAAAATACTAAATCCCCTTACATTGATGTCTTTTGCAAATCCAATCAGGTTTCTGCAAAGTCATCACATAGATACATTGTTTTAAATGACACGTAAGCAACAGGTTTTTGCCCAGTGGGTGACTTACTTCCACCACCTCTGCTGTTGTCATGGCAAATAATTTTATTTAACCTAAAATGAGTGACCCTCTGAATCAATGGTGTTGTCTGTGTTTGCTGTCTTTGGAATCATTTGATTAAGAATTACATATACGAATGTATGAATATGACATTGTCAATAACTGGAATAGTGAACAGGATCCATCATGAGGGTATTTCATTGCTGAGTTTCTATAGCTTTGGTGTTGGAGACACTATTTACATTGGACTATTTCGTTTTGAGATTCAGGCATGACACATATGTCAGAGTCAAGGCCCGCGGGCCACATCCGGCCCGCGAGAAGGTTTTTTACGGCCCCTGGGATGATCTTGATTTATTATTAGAACCGGCCCGCAGACCGCAGCAAGCCGGCAGCCCGCAGATCTTTTACACGCACCAATACTACATTTCCCACAATGCAACGGTGACGCACCGAGCAGTAGGCTGCTTCATTTCAATATTTATTGGCACAGCAGTTGTCAGCATCACAGTAAAATTAACTTTCAGATACCCATCAAAAATGGCAAAACGGAAGGTGGACACTGAGAACCGGGGGTTTCAAACAAGGTGGGAGTCGGAGTATTTGTTCACGGAGGTAGCTGGAAAACCTGTGTGTCTTCTGTGTGGAGAAAGTGTGGCGGTACTGAAAGAGTATAATATAATAATAATAATAATATATGCCATTTAGCAGACGCTTTTATCCAAAGCGACTTACAGTCATGCGTGCATACATTCTACGTATGGGTGGTCCCGGGGATCGAACCCACTACCCTGCCGTTACAAACGCCATGCTCTACCAACTGAGCTACACAGGACCACCAACTGAGACGACATTATGAAACGAAACACGCGGACAAAAACAAGAATATGGACATGGAACAAAGGCTACAAAAGGCAGAGGAATTAAAACGAGGCCTCAAATCTCGACAGGCTCTGTTCAAAAAAGCCAAATCACAAGGCCAGGCTGCTGTCAAGGCCAGTTTTATTTTGGCAGAAGAGATCGCTAAATCAGCCCGGCCATTTACGGAGGGGGATTTCATCAAAAACTGCATGATTAAAGTTTGTGACGAAGTTTGCCCAGAAAAAAGGCAACTCTTTTTAAATGTGAGTCTGAGCAGAAACACCATTGCCGAGAGAGTAGACCAGTTGTCCATCAATCTAAAAGAGCAGCTTGTGAAAAAGGGAAAAGATTTCATTGCATATTCCTTGGCTGTGGATGAGAGCACCGACATTTCTGACATTGCCCAGTTGTCAATTTTCATCCGCGGAGTGGACTCCAGCCTAAGCGTGACAGAGGAGTTTTTGGCTTTACGTCCTATGCATGGCACAACTACGGGGCATGATTTGTATGAAGAGGTGTCAAGATGTGTAAATGAGATGGAGCTGCCTTGGGAAAAACTCGTGGGTTTGACAACCGACGGAGCACCTGCGATGTGTGGACACAGGAGCGGACTGGTGGAGAAGATACGGGAAAAGATGCAAGAGGAAAACGCGACAGGTGAGCTGACAGCTTATCATTGTATCATACACCAGGAAGCGTTGTGCGGTAAAGCCTTGAAAATGGAGCATGTAATGAGCATCATCACGCGCACAGTTAACTTTATCAGAGCCAAAGGTTTGAATCACCGCCAGTTCAAGGCATTTCTGACGGAGTTAGAAACGGAGCATGGTGATTTGCCTTATCACACAGAGGTGCGATGGCTAAGCCAGGGAAAGGTGCTTCAAAGATGTTTCGAGCTTCGTGAGGAGATTTGTCTGTTCTTGGACAGCAAAGGGAAAGACACAACACAACTCCGAGACGAAATGTTTCTGTGTGAAATGGCTTTTCTGTGTGACATTACGAGTCATCTGAATGCAATGAACTTGCAGCTGCAGGGTCGGGATCGTGTCATCTCTGATATGTACAGTACAGTGAAGGCATTTAAAACCAAACTGACTCTGTGGGAGACGCAGATGCGGAAAGAAAATTTGAGCCACTTTCCCAGCTGCCAGACCATGAAAGAGAAGCTCTCTACCAGTGCGTTCCCGAGCGCACAGTTGGCTGATAAAATAGGTATGCTTGCCGCTGACTTTCGACGCCGATTGCTGACTTTGAAGCACAAAAAGCAGGTTGGAACTGCTCGGTAACCCATTTGCTGTTGACGTGGAAAGCTCACCACCAAACCTCCAAATGGAGTTGATTGACCTCCAATGCAATGATGCACTGAGGGCAAAATATGCGGCAGTGGGTGCTGCGGAGTTCGCCCGTTTCCTCCCCGACACAATGCCCCAGCTGCGCATCCAGGCTGCTCAAACGTTGTCTATGTTTGGCAGCACATACCTGTGTGAACAACTGTTTTCTTTGATGAACTTGAACAAAACATCACACAGAAGTCGACTTACTGCTGAACACCTCCACTCAATTCTGAGGATTTCCTCAGCTCAGAGCCTTACCCCGAACATTGATGAACTTGTGGAAAAGATGGGACACCACCAAGTATCACCCTCAACCTCAAACAAGTGAACATTACTGTGCAATCACATATTTAGAGTTTTTACTCAGTTCAAGTTTAAAAGTTAAAGTTTAATATTTGTTTTCACTGCATGTTACTTCTCCTTAAACAAAGTGTTGTTTTTGATTAATAGATTTTTGCACTTTATTTTATTGTATTTCAATCCAATTATATTTTAAAAATATTTCAGTTGAGTGGATGATAGAAAATTGCTATTATTGTTTTTTTCTTTGAAGTAAATTTAGCCCACTTTTGCTAAAATAGAAAATATAGGCTACTGATGGTGCCTTGAATACCGGTTTCTTTCATTTAATGTTCATGTTATGGGGATTTTTATATAAAGGAAATTTGTCTTTTGTGTCTGTTGAAAATTAAAGATTACTGACAGAGCCATAAGAAAATATTGCTTTATTTATCTGATCATATTGGAATATATTTGTTAGGTTTTCAGTAGGTTCAATTAGGTTCACTAGACTATATGCGTCATTTAAAAAATTTTCAATGAACATTCGAACAGTCCGGCCCTCGGCTTGTAGCTAAATTTTTTATTTGGCCCTCCGTCCATTTGACTTTGACACCCCTGAGGCATGATTAACAGATGACCTTCCCTATCGTACTGATGGCTTTGTATTTATAAAGCACAAAAATCTGCGTTCAGACAGTCAGCCCAATTTGGATATTTTCCCACTAATTTGCCTTGACCAATCAGATCAGCTCTTTTGCCAAAAATCTGGCAAAAGATCAGGATTGGTCTGCCTGTGTAAACACAGCCGAAATGTGCATGTGTCATGAGGTGAAAAATTGACAGGTTCTTTAGGATATGGGTTAAGCAACCAGGGTGAAGTAGAGGCAGACAACAAAGGCATTTATCAAAGATTTAATAAACTAAAGAATGGTTTCGCAGGGTCACCTTTTCGGGATGGCCTTTCACTCTGGCCTAGGAACACATTCACAAACCAATTTAAAACATACCATTTTCTTTCCCACATCTTCACTCATAAGACTCCATTACCCCATGCTCCCAGGAACCACTATACCTCTGAACTGCATCACCACCTCTGAATTTTTAAAACGTGAAATAAAGATCAGAATTGTGCTGCCTGTGTAAATGCAGCCTAAGATCATTTGGGTAGGCAAGAATGGCCAGGTTATACATCTGAGTAACAGGCTGTGTTTATACACTTTTTTTTCACTAATTGGTATTTTGACGAATCAGATTAGCTCTGAAAAAGAGCTGTTGTGAAAAGATCTGATGTGATTGGTCAAAAAACTAATTAGTGGGGGGGGGGGGGGGTCAGAATTGGGATGCCTGTGTAAACGCAGCCACAGAAACCCATGGAAGAGTGTGTATGATGTGGACTGGGGATCTAGCTAACTCCAGAGTATCTCTCACTTGATTGCATTAAAAACAGAATGGCCAAACCCAGACGACGCTGGGCCAATTGTGCGCCGCCCTATGGGACTCCCAATTACGCCGGTTGGGATACACCCTGGAATCGAATCCGGGACTGTAGTGACACCTCTTGCACTGAGAGCCTTAGACCTCTGCGCCACTCAGCACACTGACAACATCCAGCAGCCGAACTGGGGCACCAGCGGGTGGTCATCAAAAGGCATCTGCCACCCATTGGGAGAGAGAGTGGGTTTATGCCTGACTTACTCAAGCAAAATGTGCTATTCCAAATACTTAATTGCAATGTCACTTTAGCTTTTAATTTCAAGGCATTCAGAGTAATGCATTAGTACAAATGAGAATCCCTCTTAGTTTTTAAGGAGGGTATTGTTTTACTCTAACCAAAAATACCCCCAAAGCATCCATGAGAGTAATTCTGACGTCTGTCTGTTCAGTTTCTAGGCATTTAACATTGTGACATCAGAGGAAGAGAAGAAGGGCAGAAGCACTGATGAGCAGAGGACCATATAATTAACTTGGCTAATTAACAATGTTATCTCCTCACGGTCGCATGTACTGTACTGTACCAGGCATATACTGTACCTCCCTATTTTCAGGGCTGCAGAATAGTCCTGAGGGCTTCTGAAGGGATGACTCAGGGATTTCCAAGGTCTTGCAGTATCATCTTCAGATGGAAACGGAGGGTTTCTGCTCGCTTTCATGTCTGTTCTGTTGAAGCTGATAGGGATCAATAACTTTGATGTTGAACAACAAAGAGGAGAGGAGAGAGGTTGATGACTTGACTTCTCCTTTGAATGGAGAATATGTTTATATACTATAGCTAAGGGAACTTTTCTGTCAGACTTTGAAGACCTTGCAAGGTCGGGTTTTATTTGCTTTTGTCTAGATTAAAAATATTTTTATTTTTATTTTATCTATGTGATGGAGTGGGAGGGAAAATGTATTGACTCCAACCACTTCAGGAATGCCTTCTATTCATTTCTATAATTTCTATGGCCTATTGGCCAAACGATGCTAAAACCTGACATGGCATAGAAATACCAGCCAGTCCACAGTTTTAGTAACAATAGGTGATCATTAGACCCTTGTGACTCTTCAGAACTGAGGTTGAAGAACAACTGTAATGTCAGCCAAACCTACTTACTGTTTTTATCCATTATCAAACTCAAGGATTCTGTTGCCTTGAAATATTAATATTGATGATGCATATTTCATCTAATTTAATCATGGCTTCTATGTGACCTCTAAAGTATACAATAGGCACCATTAAAATGTGTTGACAACCCACAGTGATTGGATGTTTGCATCCTGTATTTTGTAACTGAAAGGACATACATCCCTTTATCCAATGCTCTCTGTGTTTAAAACATAATCACATCATTTTGGTGATTCATGCATAGTAAGCCACGGAGAGACAAAACAGAGAGCTAGGGGCACACTTTGTTATCAGGGATTGTAAATCCTTGTCTCGGTTTTGACCTTTCTGCAGCAAGCTGAAGGATTTCTTCGGAGTGCCACTCAGTTTTGGCAGAGAGTCTCTTTCTGGTAAAAAAAACAAAACAAACACTCAAATATTTTCCTAAGGAGAACACAGTATCTTTTCCAAAGCTGCTTCAAAGCTTGATGTTCCAACTTCTCATCATTCCTTTCATACAGTACCAGTATGTGCCAATATGCTTTTGTATAATCATGGCATGCTACTTATTGTATGTTCAGGCAGGATCATTTGAATGCTAAATGCATTATTCTAAATGTGAGTTCAATGGATCTATTTGCATGTGTCCCAAAATGTATAACTTTGTAGAAGAGATGTAGTCAACTGACAACGACATAGTTCAGAACTGACCAACCTGGTCAGATAAAGGTTAAATAGAAGAACCCTTGGACTATGAACATTTATTAGAAACTGTTCTCTCGTGGGAAGACTATGTAACCATAAATGGTATCAATCATCTGACCAAATTACGTGAGATTTTAGTTCTGGGTTAAGCAACATTTTAAGAGACAGGAAGAGTAACTGAGAGTAACTGTACTGAACGACCAGTTGAAAAACGGTGTGATTATATTAGCCTAGAAGCTAGTTACCATATGGTGTCCTGCACAAGTTTTGCGATTTCAGATGGTCACACCCATATTGATCTAGCCACACCTACCAAACGGGAGCAAACATACCTCAAATCCTGTTGAAGTACGGTGCAAAAAGTTTAGGGGAAACGTGTCGTTCAGTACAAACCGCCACATAATGTAGCAAGCGTTGAAGCAAACTGAACACACCCAGTTGATCATTTAAAGGCCTAGTTTTCCTCATGTGCTACAAGTGAGACGCTCTCAAATACTGAACAGTGCAACTGAATTGGTAATATTAATCCTTATTTAATTTGTTATGATTTTTGCACATTTTGGGGGATTTCTAACTGGATTAAACATTTACTTTCATTGGAGGGAAAATACACAGTTTTCTTATTAAAACAGAGACTTGATTTAGAATTTTTATTTGTTTCAGAGACTGAGCCTATACTTTTGATTTTATTTAGGGAAATGTTGGTTGGAATTTTGGTCAGTATTCCAGCTGATTTATATGTGAAAACACATAATTTTTTACATGACATTTGTGCCCTCCCTTGTATTTATATCAGTGGTGTTTGATTTAGTGCTAATTTACCATTATAATGAAATGCTCTTGAGCAGGGATTCAATTGCAATTTTGTTGTTAATAGAACTGTTTTCTCTACACTGTCTCACATCCTAGTAATTTCCATGTTTCCCTTTATGTGAACCCCACTCAGCTCATGTGCCTGCAATCAATTTGTTCTAAATCGACCTGGGATTGACTGACTGATGTCATAGATGTACCATTAACGACTCTAGCAGCCCACGAGGACTGAATCACACATGGAGAGTAACGTCACTCTGGAAGCCCACAGCAGGATGTGCTCTGCCTTTCCTTCCTTACATCCTTCCCTCTGTTACTCATCAGAAAAACAGAGTAAATCCTAGCACCCCACTCCCATTTACATTTCTACTTTTTAGTCGTTTACCAGACGCTACCATCCAGAATGACTTACAAGAATTTACAGAGAGTAGTGAGGTTTGTGTTTATGTAAAGTATTAAAAGTTACCGACAATTTTACTCTCTGATGATAGTGTCTCCTCTGATCCTGTACCTGTGATTCTTTAGAATGTTCTATTTCTCCTCTGATTGGACTATTCTACTTCTGTTCCTATCACTATTCAGTCCTCTCTAGTGATTAGAATGGCTTCCTAGTTTGACAGCAGCCACAGAATGGAAGGCCATGAACAATGGTCTAAAGTAACTAAGTAAAAACACTTTAAAGTACTACATAAATTATTTTGTGCGTGTATCTGTAATTTACTATTTCTTTTTTGACAACTTTCACTTCTACTGTAATTCTACTGTAATTGTAATAATAACATACTTTTACCACCATATATTTTCCCTGACAGCCAAAAGTCATTGTTACATTTTGAATGCTTAGCAGGAGAGTAAAATGTTCCAGAGGTGCAACACGTGGTCATACCTACTGCCTATGATATGGCGGACTCAACTAAACACAAATGCTTCATTTTTAAATAATGACTGAGTGTTGGCGTATGCCCATGGATATCCGTAAATTTTAAAAAACAAGAACCTTGTGCTTTACTTTTTTTATAGCATTTACTTTAACTTTTGATACTTAAGTATATTTAAAACCATATACTTTTAGACTTTTACTCAAATAGCATTTTACTGGGTGACTGTCACTTTTACTTGAAACATTTTCCATGACTGTATCTTTACTTTTACTCAAGAATGACATTTAGGTACTTTTTCCACCGCTGACTATGAAAACCACCTCACCAGGAAGTGAAACATCTGGAAAAAGGCATTCAGAAATTCAGGTCTGTGGGTCGGAGAATGTTCCTAATTATTAACTTGTGTTTTCCCGGCCACATGGCAGTTCTGGGAGAGGCAGCCAGATCAGGGCCTATTGAGGTGTTGGCGGTGGGTGATTTCCTTATGAAGGCAGGGCTTGTGTGGGTGGCTGGGAGGTGGTCTGAGTGAACTGACTGACTGAGTAGGTGGATGGGCGGTGGGGGACTGACTGACTCTAGCTTCCTCTGAACAGAGGTGCTGCTGCTGTTGGGCAGGCTGATAAGCACCATTGCGATGAAGGTCAGAGTGGAAGATTTGGAATGCCATTTTCTCCTCACAGCAGACTAATAGAGGCCATGTTTTTTTAACGACATAGTGTATTTCTTCTGGAGGCATGGAGTTCATCATGTAAGGGTGGGAAATGGTAATGCATGACCTCATTCATTTATCATACGAGTCAGCAGAGAAACTCTAGTCTGTGTGTCCCAAATGGCACCATATTCCCTATATCGTGCACTACTTTTGACCAGGACCTATGTTGGGAATAGGGTGCCATTTGGCACGCAGACCAATTCTGGTCTAGTGAGCTGTCTACTCTCAAAGACCTCACTCAAGATGGTCGGGGTGAAATTGACCACATTCACGTTATTGTCACATGTTAGGCCCCTTGCTTTTTTCAATTTTTACTAACGACATGCCACTGACTTTGAGTAAAGCCAGAGTGTCTATGTATGTGGATGACTCAACATTATACACGTCAGCTACTACAGCGAAGTAAATGAGTGCAACACTCAACAAAGTGCTGCAGTTAGTTTACTGTAAGTCGCTTGGGATAAAAGCGTCTGCTAAATGGCATATATTATTATTATTATTATTATTATTATATTATTATTATATTAGTTTTAGAGTGGGAGGCAAGGAATACGTTAGTCTTAAATATTTCTAAAACTAAAAGCATTGTATTTGGAACAAAACACTCACTAAACCCTAAACCTCAACTAAAAATTGTAATAAATAATGTGGAAGTTGAGATGACTAAACTGCTTGGAGTATTCCTAGATTGTATACTGTCATGGTCAAAACATATTAACGCAGTAGTAGCTGAGATGGGGAGAAGTCTGTCTATAATAAAGCGATGTTCTGCCTTCTTAACAACACTATCAACAAGGCAGGTCCTACAGGCCCTAGTTTTGTCGCACCTTGACTACTGTTCAGTCGTGTGGTCAGGTGCCACTAATATTGAATTGGCTCAAAACAGGGCAGCACGGCTGGTCCTTGGATGTACACAGAGAGCTAATATTAATAATATGCATGTCAATCTCTCCTGGCTGAAAGTGGGGAGAGATTGACTTCATCACTACTTTTATTTATGAGCGGTATTGACATGTTGAATGCACCGAGCTGTCTGTTTAACTACTGGCACACAGCTCGGACACTCATGCATGCCCCACAAGACATGCCACAAGAGGTCTCTTCACAGTCCCCAAGTCCAGAACAGACTATGCGAGCCACACAGTACTACATAGAGCCATGACTACATGGAACTCTATTCCACATCAAGTAACTGACGCAAGCAGTAAAATTAGATTTCAAAAACAGATGAAAAAACACCTTATGGAACAGCGGGGACTGTGAAGCAACACAAACATTGGCACACACACACACACACACACACACACACACACACACACACACACACACACACACACACACACACACACACACACACACACACACACACACACACACACACACACACACACACACACACACACACACACACACACACACACACACACACACACACACACACACAATACATACAGACTATACATACACATGGATTTAGTACTTTAGATATGTGGTAGTGGTGGAGTAGGGGCCTGAGGGCACACAGTGTGTTGTGAATCTGTGAATGTATTGTAATGTTTTTAAAATTGTATTAACTAACTTAATTTTGCTGGACCCCAGGAAGAGTAGGGGACAAAAGCAGCAGCTGATGGGGATCCATAATACATACAAATACAAATAATCCCTTGCTTTGACTGTCACGCCTTGGTCTTAGTATTTTGTGTTTTCTTTCATTATTTGTTCAGGCCAGGGTGTGACATGGGTTTATTGTGTTGTCGTATTGTTTTTTTTTGTAGGCATTGGGATTGTGGCTGATTAGGGGTGTGTCTAGCATAGGCTTGGCTGCCTGAGGCGGTTCTCAATCAGAGTCAGGTGATTCTCGTTGTCTCTGATTGGGAACCATATTTAGGTAGCCTGGGTTTCACTGTGTATTTTGTGGGTGATTGTTCCTGTCTCTGTGTAGTTGTTCACCAGACAGGCTGTGTAGGTTTTCACATTCCGTTTGTTATTTCATGTATCGTCGATTCTTCATTAAAGAACATGAGTAACCACCACGCTGCATTTTGGTCCGCTTCTCCTTCAACAGACGAACGCCATTACATTGACTGACTATCTGCATTATCCATTCTTTTCTTCATGGTGTGTAGAGCATTCAAGGCACGGTTTAAACTCTCCCCGTCAATTTTTTGACTGTGTATTTTGATGTGTCAGCAGCAGCATTTGCCAAAGACATTAGGGGATTAGATCAGTATGTCAGACAAGGTGTCTCCACATTATTCAAGGGTGTGGACACACTGTTTCAGAAAGTATTATTCTCTCTCTTATCAGGGAGAAAATCATTCAAAGTGGTGTTCTCCCTGATAAACAAATATCCTCCTGGGCACAAACTGTTTGAATTAATGCTGTTTCAACTTAATTTTTTACGTATTATGTGATATGGAATCAACAAGGAAAATACATTGGATTTGAAAAAAGTCATTTTGAGGGTGACATTTCAACCCGAGGATTATGTCATCATGGTAATCAAATTTCAACAGACAAACTTTGTATAAAATATGTTGAATTTGTACCTTTAAAACAACATCAGATCTTCAACATTATATCCACGACCAGAAAAAATACATAGGCTGGGCAGCACCTCCTACTGGAGAATTGATCTATCTACAGATAGAACAGCACACTCCGGTAAGACATTTGTAAACAACAGCTGGTGCACGAAATCTAAGGAAGTCTCTAGATTTTGCTCACCTGAAGTGGAGTATATTGTGATAAATTGCAGGCCACACTACTTGCCTAGAGAGTTTTCAGCTATACTTTTCGTGGCTGTTTATTTACCACCACAGACAGATGCTGGCACTAAGACCGCACTCAGTCAGCTGTATAAGGAAATAAGCAAATAGGAAACCACTCACCCGGAGACAAGGCTGTACCAAGTAACAACAAGCTGTAACACGTTGCTTCAACATACTAAGCCTTGCCTAACTTCCTATATGGTTATGGCTCTGTGAAATGGAATGGTGTTTCCACTGGTAGTTATTTATTAGTACGAAATAATAAGGGATTGATATGTTTCGATTGTTGGATGGCTCCTAGTGGCCGGAGACTTTAATGATTTAATGGAGACTTAAATCAGTTCTACCAAATTTCCATCAACATGTTAAATGTGCAACCAGAGGGCAAAAATTCTAGATCACCTGTACTCCACACACAGAGACGCGTACAAAGCTCTCCCTCGCCCTCCATTTGGTAAATCCGACCGCAACTCTATCCTCCTGATTCCTGCTTACAAGCAAAAATTTAAGTAGGAAGCACCAGTGACTCTGTCTATAAAAAGTGATCAGATGAGCAGATGCTAAACTACGGGACTGCTTTGCTATCACAGGCTGGAACATGTTCCGAGATTCTTCCGATGGCATTGAGGAGAAACCACATCAGTCACTGGCTTTATCAATAAGTGCATCGAGGACGTCGTCCCCACAGTGACTGTATGTACATACCCCAACCAGAAGCCATGGATTACAGGCAACATTCGCACTGAGCTAAAGGGTAGAGCTGCCGCTTTCAAGGTGCGGGACTCTAACCCGGAGGCTTACAAGAAATCCTGTTATGCCCTGCGACGAACCATCAAACAGGTGTGGCAGGGTAGCCTAGTGGTTGGAGTGTTGGACTAGTAACTGGAAGGTTGCAAGTTCAAACCCCTGAGCTGACAAGGTACAAATATGTCGTTCTGCCCCTGTTCCTAGGCTGTCATTGAACACTGTCATTGAAATTAAGATTTTTTTTCTTAACTGACTTGCCTAGTAAAATAAATTAAAAGGCAAAGTGTCAATACAGGAAGTCATACTATGCTGGCTTTGACGCTTGTCTTATGTGGCAGGGCTTGCAAACTATTACAGACTACAAAGGGAAGCACAGCCGCAAGCTGCCCAGTGACACAAGCCTACCAGCTGAGCTAAATCACTCCTATGCTCGCTCTTCCAGGCGACTGTGTGATCACGCTCTCCGTGGCCGACGTGAGTAAGACCTTTAAACAGGTCAACATGCACAAGGCTGCGGGGCCAGATGTGTGCTCTGTGCATGTGCTGACCATCTGGCAGGTGTCTTCACTGACATTTTCAACATGTCCCTAATTAAGTCTGTTTTCAAGCAGACCACCGTAGTCCCTGTGCCCAAGAACACAAAGGAAACCTGCCTAAATGACGACAGACCTGTAGCACTCACATCCGTAGCCATGAAGTGCTTTAAAAGGTTCGTAATGGCTCACATCACCACCATTATCCCAGAAACCCTAGACCCACTCCAATTTGCATACCGCCCAAAGAGATCCACAGATGACACAATCTTTATTGCACTCCACACTGCCCTTTCCCACCCTGACAAAAGGAACACTTATGTGAGAATGCTATCCATTGACAACATCTCAGTGTCTTTTTACACCATAGTGCCCTCAAAGCTCATCACTAAGCTAAGGATCCTGGGACTAAACACCTCCCTCTGCAACTGGATCCTGACAGGCTGCCCCCAGGTGGTGAGGGTAGGTAGCAACACATCTGCCACACTGATCCTCAACACTGGAGATCCCCAGGGGTGCGTGCTCAGTCCCCTCCTGTACTCCCTGTTCACCCACGACTGCATGGCCAGGCACAACTTCAACACCATCATTAAGGTTGCAGACGACACAACAGTGGTAGACCTCATCACCAACAACAACGAGACAGCCTATAGGGAGGAAGTCAGAGACCTGGACGGGTGGTGTCAGAATAACAACCTATCCCTCAACATAACCAAGACTAAGGAGATGATTGTGGACTACAGGAAAAGGAAGACAGAGCACGCCCTCATTCTCATCGACGGTGCTGTAGTGGAGCAGGTTGAGAGCTTCAAGTTCCTTGGTGTCCACATCAACAACAATTAGAATGTCCAAACACACCAAGACAGTAGTGAAGAGGGTACGACAAAGCCTATTCCCCCTCAGGAAACTAAAACGATTTGGAATGGGTCCTGAGACCCTCAACAGGTTCTACAGCTGCAACATCGAGAGCATCCTGACTTGTTGCATCACTGCCTGGTATGGCAACTGCTAGGCCTCTGACCGCAAGGCACTACAGAGGGTAGTGCGTAAGGCCCAGTACATTACTGGGGCTAAGCTGTCTGCCATCCAGGACCTTAACACCTGGCGGTGTCAGAGGAAGGCCCTAAAAATTGTCAAAGACCCCAGCCACCCCAGTCATAGACTGTTATCTCTACTACCGCTTGGCAAGTGGTACTGGAGTGCCAAGTCTAGGACAAAAAGGCTTCTCAACAGTTTTTACCCCCAAGCCATAAGACTCCTGAACAGGTAATCAAATGGCTACACGGACTATTTGCATTGTGTCCCCCCCCCAAACCCTCTTTTTACGCTGCTGCTACTCTCTGTTTCTCATATATGCATAGTCACTTTAACTATACATTCATGTACAGACCACCTCAATTGGGCCGACCAACCAGTGCTCCCGCACAGGTTGGCTAACCAGGCTATCTGCATTGTGTTACTACTATCGCTACTATTATAGCCTCGCTACTGTATATTTATAGTCTGTCTTTTTACTGTTGTTTTATTTCATTACCTACCTAATGTTCACAAAATACCTTTTTTGCACTATTGGTTAGAGCCTGTAAGTAAGCATTTCACTGTAAGATCTACACCTGTTGTATTGAGCGCACAAGACAAATAAACTTTGATTTGATTTGAGCTACCCTTTGGTCTCCCATTCAGGGTTTAAACCAATCCCTGCCTAGCTAAACACATTCACTGTTGGTTATCGAAGTAATTTCAAAGGGTAGGTTTAACAGATCAAATTAAATGTGACCATACTTTATCACTCATATATCATCAATGATGCTATTTAGGCCTGCATAGCATTTGCAAAGTCATAAAAAGCCATTGTTTTAATTCAACCCAGAATTCAACTAAAAATAGAGATACAATAGGTCTAGGGTTTCAAGCTCTGGTTGAATTAAAATGTCATGATATTTAGTGATGTTGAATTGTGTTTCTATCTTCTGCTTGGATAGTTTAATCTGTGCCACTGACTTAGTCTGCCTTTACTTCCAGTTGATCTACAAATGAATAATTGATATGTTCAATTCAAGCCTCCATCTCAACCAAAAATCTAAGTTAAAGAATATAAATATATCAAACTTTATTAAAAGGGCATTTTCAAGGCAAAGGGTGATTTATTCCTATTCTTTAACTTATATTGTTGGTTGAGATGAAGAGGTGAATCCAACATATCAATTATTAATTTGTAGACAAAGTAGAATTAAAGCCAGACGAAGTCAGTGGGACAGATGGAACTATTCAATCAGAAGATACATCTCCCTCAAATGTTGATATTTGGGTGTTGACAATCAAACACAATTCAATATCACTTTTGAAATGCAATAAATAGCCTACTAACTTGTCGACAAGTTAACAAATTAAAATGTTACATTCATGTCTCCAACTCAACCTCAAATAAAAGTTCAAGAATAGGATTAAGCGAATGGCTTAGATGGAACTATCCAAGCAGCAAATACTGTACATCCCCTTTAAATGTTGATATTTGGTTGCATTGTCAATCAAACACAATTGAATATTTATTTTGTAATACAGTAAATATCGGAAAGTTAAGGACATTTTACAAACTAATGTAGCATTCAACCTTAAAATGAGTAACACATCCATGGCCACATATTGAGATTACTGTATCCATACATTTCTTCTTATGTAATCATATAAAGTGTGCATGTTCAAGATAGCATGCATAGGTTGTCGCAGGTCTGTGGAGATCTTCACTATTGCTGTAATAATCTGCGCAGAATATCGAACTGCATCGATCACTTGCACCATGTACTTTGAATGTAATCTCAACTGCAATCAGGTAATCTGGTTGTGCTATTAGATGAAGAACAGTGATAACACATTGAACTGTTGTATAAATAAACTAAATATCTGACATTGTATTTCCCATTTGAACTTTACTGTGCTTTTAAATGGTTGAAAGCGAAGTGATAGTCATTTGGGTGACAACTAAACCAAAAATCAGACATTGTTTTTCCGTTGGAAATTGGTTGTGCTTTTAGATGGTTGAAGGAAAGTGATAACACATTGGAAATTAAACTAACTTTTGGCTATCTTTTTGAGTGGGTGAATATAAGTGGCAATCTCAATTATCAACATCCTAACCAAATATTACCTAATTATCCACGTTGAAATGAGATGATGTGCCCAGAGATATAGTGTATGCTGACAAAATGACATAATGTACAGTACACTTTCAAACAGAGTTAGAGGATGGCTGTATGATCTGCCTGATGATCTGTCTTCATTTATGATCTGCCTGAAGATCTGTCTTCATTTATGATCTGTCTTATGATCTGACTTCATGTACGATCTGCCTGATGATATGTCTTCATGTAAGATCTGTCTGAAGATCTGTCCTAATTTATGATCTGTGATGCTTGCTCATGTCCCAACCAAAGTAGGCTACAGTAAAACAATGCATCAGGTTGAAATAATATCAACACTAAAATGGCTTTCATCTGTATATGTATTTATGAGTGTCTACTGCATTCACCTTCAACTGACAATAAAAGTGAGGTGTTGCAGAGCTGATGGAAAGCACTGCAACATATGATGGAAAGTACTGCACCAAATGCATCCCTCAGACTCTGTTGTTGTGTTGCTTTGTTTTACGTGGGTGCTAGTCATAAGCATGACTTCTGCTGTCAGTACATGACTTCCTATGCAACTGGTAAAGAGGATGTAAGCTGACAGTTCATTGATCTCCACAAGCAACTGCACACCCACAATATTTATTTTATATAATATCTTAAATATACAGTACCAGTCAAAAGTTTGGACACACCTTCTCATTGAAGGCTTTTTCTTTATTTTATTTATATTTTTTCTACATTGTAGAATAATAGTGAAGACATCAAAACTATGAAATAAACAAATAAATATATTTTATAATTGTGATTCTTCAAAGTAGCCACCCTTCGCCCTGATGACAGCTTTGCACACTCTCTCTCAACAGCTTCATGAGGAATGCTTTTCCAACAGTCTTGAAGGAGTTCCCACATATGCTGAGCACTTGTTGGCTGCTTTTCCTTCAGTCTGCGCTCTGTATATATGTTATTGAATTATTGAATTGTTTCTTGCAGAAAGCCTGCATTATTATTTGCAATACTTACTTATCTCTGGCAGCTACAGTCTTGTGAAATGTAGAAATGTGACTGACATTCACCATCAGATATTATGTCTCCAGAGGTCTGATTTGCATCTCAAATGGCACCCTATTCCCCATATAGTGCACTACTTTTGACCAGGGCCATAGGGCTCTGGTCAAAAGTAGTGCTTAGGATGCCATTTGGGACACATTCCAGAACTGAGGATGCCATTTGAGATGCATTCGAGCACTATTTCAGGTGAAGCACTGTTACTGACTATGAAAGAGGCTGTTAAGTGGATGGTCTCATGTCTGTATGCTACCCATTGTTTATTGTTTGTATTGTGGATTTTATTGGAAATCCCTAAAGGTTGTAACGTTTATTAGGCTCTAATTCAATTCTGCCTAAGGACATAACAGTTGAAAAGCAGTCTCAAACCAAAATATTGTAGGTTCTACATTAAAATGGGCTAATGTGGTGTAATGTGGAATAATGTCATGATGCTAAATATGAAAGTAGGCGTGTTTCTTTCCCGAATGTATTTTTAGAATGACTGTATTTATCTGTTTTTCTTTCTCTGAAACAGTCATGTGCTGTGTGCCAGAGAAAGATTCCAGACACTAGATAAGGGGGAATTCCGACCCTCGCTGCACTGTTGATCATTCTGACAGAGTCTCTCCTCCCTCACTTCTTCCTAGCTCAACAAAGTTCAGCCCAGATCAGAACAGTTTACGTTACAACGATGTGTCTAGCCCTATTTTGGGCTTGGGAGAAACAGGCAGATTTATTTGTCTCTAACCCTTATATTTTGGGAAGCTACAAAGGGAATGTCATTTGATTTACAGTACAGCCGGGGAAGTTCCTGCCGTGCATTTCCCCTATACCTAAACCGTACATCAGGATTTATAGAAAGAGAAAATGTCTTGTGAATCTTGTGAGTCTTGGGATTTTTTTCCTTTTTGGTCTAGAGGAAGTTTCCAGAAAGAATTAAGATAAAGGACTGATGTCTGATGGATAGACTAAACACAAATAAAGCTTGAGTTACAGTGTGTTATTGCATGACATGCCAGTAAGAATACGGGTCCAGACTAAGAAGACGAAGAAGAGGTCACCATATGGATGCTGTTATACTGCAGAGCGCCGAGTGAGAGCTTTAATTGATAGGAATAAATCACTTATAATAGGCCTATTAATCAATGGCAGAGTACGATAAGGGGCATCACATCATCTCCAATACTGATCTTATCAACAAGATTATTGATCATATGTTGTATGTAGTGCAGGCATATAATTATTGTTCCATATTTCAAGATGTGTGTGCACATGCCAACAGTACGATTCGGACTTGTTTCAAGCCTGTGTGCCAACTAATCTAACAATATAGGTAACCGTGTTGCACTAATCTACTTGAAGACCAACAGGCATTGAGCAGGGTACAACAACTAACTGTAAAACACATGGTTGTTAACCAAGGTACAGTCTGACACCGTTGCTGGGGATGACATAGAACATTCACTACAGGAGCGGATTTCGGTCTAGTGACGGAGCATGTTTTTAGTCACTGAATGAATTAGGGAAATTTGAGAAGGAACATGACATATAACCAAGATATAACTAACACAGCATACACATAAGAGAGAAGGAGAACTTGTGGGAGGTTGGGGACAACAAGGTATAATTGACGCAGCAGAAAACCCACATAGTTGCTCATCCTGTGGCTCTCCCCACAATGTCCTCTTCCTCATATGTTCCTACTGGGCCTCTGTAGTCGCTCTAGTGATGAGATAGACAGGGGTGTCAGTCCACCTACTTACCTGGGGCTGTCCCAGGTGGACCTCCCCTCCCCGAGCCAGAACTCCCCACCACTTTTTCTTGGTAGATCAGACATACTGTGGGTTTATGCAGTTACTGTAACATGTTGGGGGTAAAATGACTGTCTTCCCTGGAATCACAAGGCAATGGGTCATAAGAGAGACCTAATTGTCACCGTAATATAGAAAGCACACTTTCTGAGGGCAATAGAAACCTCATAACTTGTCGGTTAAACAACTACTGTGTCATGTTTGTCATTTATTATCATGTCTTGTCCCTGTGCTCCCCATGCTATTCGTTTCCCTCTGCTGGTCTTATTTGGTTCTTTCCCTCCTATCCCTCTCTCTCCCCCTCCCTCTCTCACTCTCTCGCTCTCTCTTCTCTCTGTCGTTCCGTTCCTGCTCCCAGCTGTTCCTATTCCCCTAATCATCATTTAGTCTTCCCACACCTGTTCCCGATCCTTTCCCTGATTAGATTCCCTATTTATTCCTTTGTAATCCGTTCCTGTTCCGTCGGTTCCTTGTTTTGTATTCCATGCTGTAATTGTTTCGCCCTGTCCTGTCGTGTTTTTTGCCGTGATTGTGTATCACCCTGTCCTGTCGTGTTTTGTGCCTTCTTCAGACGCTGCGTGTGAGCAGGTGTCTCAGTTGAAACCCGAAGCGACCTGCAGTCTGTGGCCGCTTCTCCAGTTGTTTTCCCCTCTACTATCTAGAGGATTTCAGTTATTCGGTTTTGAGCATTAATAAACTCTGTTTCTGTTAAGTCGCGTTTGGGTCCTCCTTCACCTGCATGACAGAAGGAACCGACCAAAGAATGGACCCAGCGACTTCAGACGCTGTTTACACTGCCGTCAAGATCCAAGGAGCCATGCTCGGCAGACACGAGCAGGAATTGTCTGCTGCTCGCCATGCCGTGGAGAACCTGGCCTCAGGTTTCCGACCTCTCTGGACAGTTCCAGAGTCTACGTCTCGTGCCACCTGTTACTCCCTGGCCTGCCGAGCCTCCAGAACCCAGGGTTAATAACCCACCTTGCTACTCCGGGCAGCCCACTGAGTGCCGCTCCTTTCTCACGCAGTGTGAGATTGTGTTCTCTCTCCAACCCCACACATACTCTAGAGAGAGAGCTCGGCTGTTACGCTTACTGGCCGTCGAGAATGGGGCACATTTCACTCTAACAGATTACTTTGGCCGGGCTGTGAATGGGGCACAGCTATCTGGGAGGCAAGGGCTGATTGCTCTAACAGATTCCAGAACTTTAAAGAGGAGATGATTCGGGTTTTTGACCGTTCATGCCAAGGTGAACGGTCCATAATCGATTTGATTATTCCATTGAGTTTCGCACTCTTGCTGCCTCTAGTGAGTGGAACCGTTTTCTGAGTGGACTCCACGCAGCGGTTAAGGACTATACTCTCTTTCGGCTCCCGATGAGATTCTTTCCCGGGAGGTTCCTTCAGATGTGGACTCTTTGATTTGCTTATCGCCACCTTTGAGACTCTCCTGTGCCGCTACTGGACATTTTGTTATTTCATGTCCTCTCAGTAAGCGGAGGGCTACTGGTGAGCATAACTAAGGTCCCTTCATCTAGATCTTGTACTACCGGTCCATCTACTGGACCTTTGAGCACTGAGCTGGGGCTGAGGGTTGTTTCATGCAGCATTCTGTTTTTCATTAGGACCATTGATGGTATCATCTTCCCAGTCATCAAATTTGAGACACTACCTTTTCTCACAGGGAACAGTGAAACCTTCTATGTCTGCCATTTTCTTACTTTCAGGAGGAATGATTTCCAGGTATGAGCAGGCCAGAGCCAACTCCTTCCCCATCAGTGAAGAAAGCGCTACTACTTATGTTCCTTTCTAAACTATCTATTTCTGGGGCTGAAATGGGTGTTTCCCACTGTCTGGCTTTTCTTCTATCGGGAAACATTGGTCAAGGCATTCCTTTAGTATTTTTTCATCGCCTGTCGCCATCTGAGCAACTCATGAGTAGAAACTCTCGATTCGAGATTCTGAGGGAACCAGGTGGGGTAAACTGCCAGCTTACCATCCTGCGCAAGAGCGACAGTGGTTGAGGCGTTTAACGTCTTTGTGTGTTCTCATGTTTGTCAGCTGTTTTCAGGCATTATTATCATGTTCTTGTCCATGTGCTCCCCATGCTATTTCCTTATTTTTTCCCTCTGATCTGGTCTTATTTGGTTCTTTCCCTTGTCCTAGTCCCTCTCGTCTCCCCCTCGGTTCCTGTTCTTCTCACTCTCAGATGGATTAGCTGGTCATCCTGGTGTTCGAGGCACTCTTCTCTATTCTAGGTCGTTCCGTTCCTGCTCCCAGCTGTTCCTATTCTGCCCTAATCATCATTTAGTCTTCCCACACCTGTTGATCCTTTCCCTGATTAGATTCCCTATTTATTCCTTTGTAATCCGTTCCTGTTATGTCGGTTCCTTGTTTTGTATTCCATGCTGTAATTGCGTTTGCCCTGTCCTGTCGTGTTTTTGCCGTGATTGTGTATCACCCTGTCCTGTCGTGTTTTGTGCCTTCTTCAACGCTGCGTCTTGAGCAGGTGTCTCAGTTGACTGTTAAAATGTTTATGCGCCTACCCGTAAGCGACCTGCAGTCTGTGGCCGCTTCTCCAGTTGTTTTCCCCTCTACTATCTAGAGGATTTCAGTTATTCGGTTTTGAGCATTAATAAACTCTGTTTCTGTTAAGTCGCGTTTGGGTCCTCCTTCACCTGCATGACATACTGTACTAACATAAAACACCTGTTGAGAACGATTTATGAGAGTGGAGATAAGTTTGGTATTTACTGTCTAATTTTATGGAAACTTTGGACCTTTAATTGCACCTCTGGCTTGTGTACTGTATGCTAGTGTGTCTCCATGTTGATATATATTTTATACCATGTGATAGTGTGAAGAAAGACTTGATGTGGCACGTGACTATATCTATTTTTAAAATAGCTGTGACATTTAACACCTCTATTAGTAAGATTGCTGTTCATTTGCTTATTTCTTTCTGCTATTTCTCTTGGTTTGATTGGATGGTATATTTAGAAGGCAGCAGAGCGTCAAGCCCACTCTATGTGTGTATACATTGCATTCGGAAAGTATACAGTCCTATTGACTTTCTCCACATTTTGTAACATTACAACCATATTCTAAAATTGATTAAAATGTTTATTCCCCTCATCAATCTATACACAATATCCCATAATGACAAAGTAAAACAGGTTTTTAGAAATGTTTGCACATTTATTAAAAATTAAAAATGTAAATAACACATTTACATAAGTATTCAGACCCTTTACTCAGTACTTTCTTGAAGAACCTTTGGCAGCGATTACAGCCTTGAGTCTTCATGGGTATGACACTACAAGCTTGACACACCTGTATTTGGGAAGTTTCTCCTACTCTTCTCTGCAGATCCTCTCGAGTTCTCTGAGGTTGGACGGGGAGCGTCGCTGCAATTTACATGTCTTTCCAGAGATGTTTGATTGGTTTTAAGTCCGGGCTCTGGTGGGCCACTCAAAGACATTCAGAGACTTGTCCCGAAGCCACTCCCGCATTGTCTTGGCTGTGTGCTTAGGGTCAATGTCCTGTTGGAAGGTGAACCTTCACCCTAATCTGAGGATCTGAGCTCTCTGGAGCAGGTTTTCATCAAGGATCTCTCTGTACTTCAAATCAAATCAAATTTTATTGGTCACATACACATGGTTAGCAGGTGTTAATGTGAGTGTGGCGAAATGCTTGTAACAAAATACTGCATAGTTTCCTAAGAACGCGAAGCGAGGCATCCTTCTCTGTCGGCGCCGGATGAATGTGCTTTGATCCTAACTAGTCTCCCAGTCCCTGCCACTGAAAAACATTCCCACAGCATGATGCTGCAACTCCCATTTTTCACCGTAGAGATGGTGCCAAGTTTCCTCCAGATGTGACGCTTGGCATTCAGGCCAAAGAGTTCTGTCTTGGTTTAATCAGATCAGAAAATCTTGTTTCTCACGGTCTGAGTACTATAGGTGCCTTTTACTGAGGAGTGGCTTCCGTCTGGCCTCTCTAGCATTAAGGCCAGATTGGTGGAGTGCTGCAGAGATGGCTGTCCTTCTGGATGGTTCTCCCATCTCCACAGAGGAACTCTGGAGCTCTGTCGGAGTGACCATTAGGTTCTCGGTCACCTCCCTGACCAAGGCCTTTCTCACCTGATTGCTCAGTTTGGCCGGGCAGCCAACTCTAGGAAGAGTCTTGGTGGATCCAAATTTCTTCCATTTAAGAATGATGGAGGCCACTGTGTTCATGGAGAGAGCAGAAATGTTTTTGTACCCTTCCCCAGATGTGTGCCACGACACAATCCTTTCTCGGAGCCCTTCAAATCCTTCTACCTCATGGCTAGGTTTTAACTCTGACGTGCACTGCCAACTGTGGGACCTTGTATAGACAAGAGTGTGCCTTTCCAAGTCATGTCGAATCAATTGAATTTACCACAGGTAGACTCAAATCAAGTTGTAGAAACATCTCAAGAATGATCAATGGAAACAGGATGCACCTGAGCTCAATTTCTAGTCTCATAGCAAAGGGACAAATACTTATGTAAATATTTCTAAAAAACTGTTGTAAAATACTATTGTAGCTGGAAACGGCAGATTTGTTATGGAATATCTGCATAGGCGTACAGAGGCCTATTATCAGCAACCATTACTCCTGTGTTCCAATGGCACGTTGCGTCAGCTAATCCAAGTTTATCATTTTAAAAGGCTAATTGATCATTAGAAAACCCATTTGCAATTATGTTAGCACAGCTGAAAACTGTTGTTCTGATTAAAGAGGCAATAAAACTGGCCTTTAAACTAGTTGAGTATCTGCAGCATCAGCATTTGTGGGTTCGATGACCGGCTCAAAATGGCCAGAAACAAATAACTTTCTTCTGGAACTCATAAGTCTATTCTTGTTCTGAGAAATGAAGGCTACTCCATGCGAGAAATTGCCAAGAAATTGAAAATCTCATACAACGCTGTGTATTACTCCCTTCACAGAACAGCGCAAACTGGCTCTAACCAAAATAGAAAGAGGAGTGGGAGGCCCCAGTGCACAACTGAGCAAGAGGTCAAGTACATTAGAGTGTCTAGTTTGAAAAACAGACGCCTCAGAAGTCCTCAACTGGCAGCTTTATTAAATAGTAACCCCAAAACACCAATCTCAACATCAACAGTGAAGAGGCAACTCTGGGATGCTGGTCAATATATGTTCTATACTGTAGATTTCTCACTCATGGTTACCACAAACTGGGATATGAGAGAGGGGAATGGAGGAGTGTATTTTTTAAATTTGATTGAACCTTTATTTAACTAGGCAAGTCAGTTAAGAACAAAGTCTTATTTTTCAATGACGGCCTACCCTGGCCAAACCCTCCCCTAACCTGGACTACGCTGGGCCAATTGTGCGCCGCCCTATGGGACTACCAATCACGGCCGGTTGTGATACACCCTGGGATCAAACCAGGGTCTGTAGTGATGCCTCTAGCACTGAGATGCAGTGCCTTAGACCGCTGTGTCACTCTCTACAGTGTGCAGTATAGTGTATAGTGTTCTACAGTATACAACAGTTTACTATACAACACAATAGAATTCTTTAGTAAGTATTATAGTATATAGTAAACTGTATTGTTTTATGTGCCTCCCTAAGTTTGTTTTACTCACTGCTTTAGCACACTCTGCCAACCCAGATGTCCTTGCCGTGTCTGAATCCTGGCTTAGGAAGGCCACCAAAAATTGGGAGATTTCCATCCCCAACTACAACATTTTCCATCAAGATAGAACTGCCAAAGAGGGAGGAGTTGCAATTTACTGCAGAGAGAACCTGCAAAGTTCTGTCATACTTTCCAGGTCTATGCCCAAACAGTTTGAGCTTCTAATTTAAAAAATGAATCTCTCCAGAAATAAGTCTCTCACTATTGCCGCCTGTTATAGACCCCCCTCAGCTCCCAGCTGTGCCCTGGATACCATATGTGAATTGATTGCCCCCCATCTATTTTCTAAGTTCGTTCTGTTAGGTGACCTAAACTGGGATATGCTTAACACTCCGGCAGTCCTACAATCTAAGATAGATGCCCTCAATCTCACACAAATTATCAAGGAACCCACCAGGTACAACCCTAAATCCATAAACATGGGCACCCTCATAGATATTATCCTGACCAACTTGCCCTCCGATACACCTCTGCTGTTTTCAATCAGGATCTCAGCAATCATTGCATCATTGCCTGCATCTGCAATGGGTACGCGGTCAAACGTCCAACCCTCATCACTGTCAAACGCTCCCTAAAACCCTTCTGCGAGCAGGCCTTTCTAATCGACCTGGCCTGGGTATCCCGTCATCCCGTCAGTAGAGGACGCCTGGTCATTCTTTAAATGTAATTTCCTCACCATCTTAAATAAGCATGCCCCTTTCAACAAATGTAGAACTAAGAAAAAATGTAGAACTTCTGTTATAATCTCCACCCGGCACAGCCAGAACAGGACTGGCCACCCCTCATAGCCTGGTTCCTCTATAGGTTTCTTTCTAGGTTTTCGCCTGTCTAGGGAGTTTTTCCTAGCCAACGTGCTCCAACACCTGCATTGCTTGCTGTTTGGGGTTTTAGGCTGGGTTTCTGTACAGCACTTTGAGATATCAGCTGATGTACGAAGGGCTATGTAAATAAATTTGATTTGATTTGATGTATAATCCTGCAATATGATTCTGGCCTGCGATGGCAAAAATATATGCTAATGTGGCCCTCCATGGAAAATAATTACACAGGCCTCCCATAGAGGCTCTGTCCATATTACCCCCTTAATAGGTTAGGCCGGCCAAGTGGTAATGGCTGGAGCTGAATGAGTGGAATGGTATTAAATACATCAAACACATGGTTTCCATGTTGGACAGCTTATATTGGGCCTATATGAAATGAAGCTACTTTTGAAGCAAATCTTGTGTTCTAGAAACGAATATGTCACACTTTAAAGACATTTGTTTATTATAAAAGCTAAAATGTTAATACCTGTCCTTTAAATAACAGTCATTTGGTGAATATTAGGTTTCTACATTGTGCAAAAGCACTATTTTCCTATTGAGATGCATTACATTGAAAATTGTACACTGTCTCAAGATATGTATGAGATATGTCTCTCATTCATTGCTTGAATCATTGATCTCCTGAAGAAGCTATCACAGAGTTTCTAAACCCAGAGGTGCAACATCGCGAGACTTCCGGGAACGCTTGTGAAACAGACCAAGCAGACCAGGCCGGGGTTTAAGATTTGAGAATTCAATGAGAGAAGTAAAGCATTCTTCCTTAGTTGTTAATTTTCTTGAAATCTAAAGGCACAACCTTGATTTGAGCCAATGTCTTAAGTAGTTGAACATGTTATTACTCCAACCTTGTGAAAGTGACTGCGTGAGACGACCGTTAGACCCGATGACGTGTTTCTGAGGATGAGCTTAGCAAGCCAATGTCACCATGACAGAGCCTACAAGCGAGATCTGGGATTTCTATTGGAGAAGCAGTTTCTGCCTATCTTCATACAGTACTGTCTTTGAAGTTTTCCCTTTTCCTTTCTTTTTCTGCCCCAAAATGTTTGGAAATACTGGTAAAGTTACCAGACTGCAAGCTGTTTTTGCTGTAGTAACGGTGCCATCACGCTATCGACTCTGCACTCACTTTTTTCTAGAGCACTGGGAAACAACATTACAGCAAAGCCTTAACATTACAACAATTACTGGATGGGAGATTTTTTTCCCTAGTCGCACAGTGCTCCCAAATAAAGCTAAATATTTCGTAGCATATGCAACCAAATCGGTCACGCTTTAGAGCCCTGATTCCACCACATGTTCAATCACTTGGGCTTCAGGCTGAGAAATCGAGTGGGAATGTGTTGGTCATAGGCGAATTACAAGGAAAGACTGTATGTACTGTGGTATTCTGTGATGCAGAGAAGCTGTCATGTGTTATTTTTGTTACGGAGTATATCCTAATAAAATATTAAAATACTAAGAGGAATACATAGAAAAGCACTCTGTACTAAAAATGATATGTATAAAGAATGGGGGAAACTCATGACATACAGCATCAAATTAATTTGTTGACATGTACTACAAGTACCAAGTAAATGTATTTTGAATTAGGTCTGAATATATATTTGTATTTCTTATTTGATTTCACCTTTATTTAACCAGGTAGGCCAGTTGAGAACAAGTTCTCATTTACAACTGTGACCTGGCCAAGATAAAGCAAAGCAGTGCGATAAAAAACAACACAGAGTTACAAGTGGGATAAGCTAAAGTACAGTCAATAACACAATAGAAAAATATATTTACAGTGTGTGCAAATGGCATAAGGAGGTCAGGCAATAAATAGGTCATAGTAGTGAAGCAATTACAATTTAGCAAATTAACACTGAAGTGATAGATGTGCAGATGATGATGTGCAAGTAGAAATACTGGTGTGCAAAAGAGCAAAAAAAGTCAATAAAAACCATATGGGGATGAGGTAGGTAGTTGGAAGGGTTATTTACAGATGGGCTGTGTACAGCGGCAGCGATCGGTAAGCTGCTCAGATAGCTGATGCTTAAAGTTAGTGAGGGAGATATAAGTCTCCAACTTCAGCGATTTTTGCAATTCGTTCCAGTCATTGGCAGCAGAGAACTGGAAGGAAAGGATACCAAAGAAGGTGTTGGCTTTGGGGATGACCAGTGAAATATACCCGCTGGGGTGCGTGCTACGGGTGGGTGTGGTTATGGTGACCAGTGAGCTGAAATAATGTGGAGCTTTACCTAGCAAAGACTTATAGATGACCCGGAGCCAGTGGGTCTAGAGACAAATATGAAGCGAGGGCCAGCCGACGAGAGCATACAGGTCGCAGTGGTAGGTGGTATATGGGGCTTTGGTGACAAAACAGATGGCATTGTGATAGACTGCATTCAGTTTGCAGAGTAGCGTGTTGGAGGCTATTTTGTAAATGACATCGCCGAAGTCGAGGATCGGTAGGATGGTCAGTTTTACGAAGGAATGTTTGGCAGTGTGAGTGAACGAGGCTATGTTGCGAATTAGGAAGCCGATTCTAGATTTATTTTTGGATTGGAGATGCTTAACATGAGTCTGGAAGGAGAGTTTACAGTCTAGCCAGACACCTAGGTATTTCTAGATGTCCACATATTCTAAGTCAGAACCATCCAGAGCAGTGATGCTAGTCGGGCGGGTGAGGGCAGCGATCGGTTGAAATGCATGCATTTAGTTTTGCTAGCGTTTAAGAGCAGTTGGACGCCACGGAAGGAGTGTTGTATGGCATTGAAGCTTCTTTGGAGGTTTGTTAACACATTGTCCAAAGAAGGGCCAGATGTAATCAGAATGGTCTCGTCTGCATAGAAGTGGATCAAGGAATCACCCGCAGCAAGAGCACATCATTGATAAATACAGAGAAAAGAGTCGGCCCGAGAATTGAACCCTGTGGTACCCCGATAGAGACTGCCAGAGGTCCAGACAATAGGCCCTCCAATTTGACACACTGAACTAGTAGTTACTGAAGTAGTTGTGAATCAGGCGAGGCAGTCATTTGAGAAACCAAGGCTGTTGAGTCTGCCGATAAGAATACGGTGATTGACAGAGATGAAAGCCTTGGCCAGGTCGATGACGACAGCTGCACAGTACTGTCTTTTATCGATTGTGGTTATGAAATTGTTTAGTACCTTGAGCGTGGCTGAGGTGCACCCGTGACCAGCTCGGAAACCGGATTGCACAGCAGAGAAGGTACGGTGGATTCAAAATGGTCAGTGATCTGTTTGTTAACTTGACTTTCAAAGACTTTAGAAAGGCAGGGCAGGATGGATATAGGTCTGTAACAGTTTGGGTCTAGAGTGTCACCCCCTTTGAAGAGGGGGATGACTGCGGCGGCATTTCAATCTTTAGGAATCTCGGACGATACAAAAGAGAGATTGAACAGACTGCTAATAGAGGTTGCAACAATGGCGACGGATAATTTTAGAAAGAGAGGGTCCAGATTGTCTATCTCAGCTGATTTGTATGAATCCAGGTTTTGCAGTTCTTTCAGAACATCTGCTATCTGGATTTGGGTGAAGGAGAAGCTAGGGAGGATTGGGCAAGTAGCTGCAGGGGGTGTGGAGCTGTTGGCCGAGGTTAGGTTAGCCAGGAGGAAAGCATGGCCAGCCATAGAGAAATGCTTCTTGAAATTCTCGATTATCGTGGATTTATCAGTGGCGACAGTGTTTCCTAGCCTCAGTGCAGTGGCCAGCTGGGAAAAGGTGCTCTTATTCTCCATGGACTTCACAGTGTCTCAAAACCTTTTGGAGTTAGAGCTACAGGATGCAAATCTCTGTTTGAAAAAAGATAGCCTTTGCTTTCCTAACTGACTGCATGTATTGGTTCTTGAATTCCCTGAAAAGTTGCATATCGCGGGGACTATTCGATGCCAGTGCAGTCCTCCACAGGATGTTTTTGTGCTGGTCGAGGGCAGTAAGGTCTCGAGTGAACCAAGGGCTATATCTGTTCTTGTATTATACATCATGTATAATCCTCAAAATGATGAGAAAACCCACTGTTCAAAGCATGCAGCAGCGATATATACTTCTCGCGCTGGTCATCTGATAGGGAACAGACTAGTAGTGTTCAGAAGATGGGTGAGATTGTTGGCTTCTACTTGGCTGGTCAGGAGGAGTAATTTTCCCTTGAAGGCTTTGACAAAGCTCTATATCTGATGTGCAAAAAGGCCCTTCCCTTGTAGTTTGGAATTCAGTTAATTCATGACGGCCATGATGTCCACGGTGAAGGAAAAATCAGCCAACCATTCTTTATCTTGCAGTTCATGGGAATCCACATACAGTATTGTCCTTTAACTTGCAAAGATTCAGCAATCTCCAACTTCAGGTCTCACACCCTTTTAAGCACATTCCCCAAACTCAGTCATCTCACGTTTGTGTGGTAGGGGAGATCTGCATGACCCGACTCTGTCTCTTCCAACAGTGAGACAAACTGCCTGTGGTTTAAAGATTTTGTTCTTATGAAGTTTACCACTTTTAGTGTATCCACAACATGGCTCATTTTCAGAACACATTTACAGAGCACCTCCTGATGAATAATGCAACGCAGGAAAATAATTTTCTGATCTGGGTTCAGCTTAGCAACTTGATTTTGTATCCTTTTCAAAAGGCCAATGTTTTTTCCTGTCATGTTTGGGCACCCATCAGTGGTCACCCTGGATAACTTTTCAAAACTCAGTCAAAGCTTTGCCACACACTTATTAACCTCATCCAATAAATCTTTCCCTGTGGTTGTGCTCTTCATTTACTGCACTGAAGCTCCTCTGTCATTTCAAAGTCTGGGGTTTTGCCTCATAAGAACATCAACATCTGTGCCGTGTCACGTGCATCACTGCTCTCATCCAGGGCCAAGGAGAGATAGGTGCAATCCTTTACCTTGTCTTTCAACTGTTGTTTCATATTCTCTGCGATGTCCTCAACACACCGGGTCAATGTTCGTCTTTACAGGGAAACATTTTCAAACAGCTCTTTCTTGTCTGGGCAAAGTATTGCTGCAGAGTCAATTAAACATTATTTAATGAATTTGCCTTCAGCGAATGGCTTGCTACGTTTAGTAATTTTGTGGGACAATGCAAAGCTAGCTCTCGCAATTCCTGAATGCAAATTTGAGAAAAGTCCTTGCTGCTTTTGCAACTGGGAAAGCAACTCTTTCGATGCACTTGGCTTCTGCTCAGAAGACATATTCCTATATTTCTCTGCATGCTTCGTCTGGAAGTGTCAGGACAATTTGTAGTCTTTGAAGACAGCGATGCTCTCTTTGCACACTAAGCACACAGCTTTCCCTGATACATCAATAAAGAACTATGTTGATGTCCACTCTTGCGGGAACACCCTACATTCATTATCTACTTTCCTTTTCTTTGAAATCTTTGAAAAACTCATTTTTGTGCAATTTCTAGCTAGCTACTATTTGTAACTGTGACGTGTGTGTCAGCCTGCCAGTCACTGTCTGTCCTCGTGCAGTTGTTATTTATACGTGCCTTCAAAATAAATGTCCCACAAGCGGTGGGAGTAAAATCATTACACAAAGGCGAGTGTTCATTGGGCTTTTAATTTGAATAACAAATATGTTTTTCAAAACTTTACTATCGCAAATTCCTTATGAGATCTGAGCATGATTCCGCGGGCCGTATTGAATCAGGTCGCGGGCTGCATACGGCCTTTTCTCAGACCTGGTCTATAGCATATGTTTCACATTCATTCCACGGAGGGCCGAGTGTCTGCGGGTATTCGCTCCACCCTTGTACTTGATTGATGAATTAATGTCACTAATTATTAAGGAACTCCCCACAACTGGTTGTCTAGGGATTAATTACAAATCCTGCAGACACTATAGGCCCTCCATGGAATGAGTTTTGACACCCCTGGTCTATAGGCTGCGTCCTAGTACTGCACAGTGCCAGCACAAGCTAGTGATTAGTCAGAGAGCTCCCTCCCACCCAAGGTTGTTGGAAGTCATTCCTGTGGAGGGAAATCCTCATTAAGTTTCCAGTCACACACAAAGACTGTGTCCCAAATAGCACCCTATTTCCTGTGTAGTACACTACTTAGGGAATAGGGTGCAATTTCGGATGCAAACTATAGACCAGGGCTCTCCAACCCTGTTCCTGGAGCGGTACCCTCCTGTAGGTTTTAGCTCCAACCCCAGTTGTAACTAACATGAGTCAGCTTATCAACCAGCTAATTATTCAAATCAGGTGCGCTTGATTAGGGTTGGGGCAAAAAACCTACAGGACAGTAGCTCTCCAGGAACAGGATTGGAGACCCCTGCTATAGACATGCTCACCACATTATCCTCCTACAAAGCTGTAAAACTGACATCTCAGCCCTGAGCGACCTACACTCCTCAGGCTGCTCTACTCAGCCCAAGCTGTTGAACATGAACCTGTGTGCTGGAATCATTCCACAACATGTTCAATCATTTGGGCTTCGGGCTGAGATATCGAGTGGGAATGCGTTGGTCATAGGTGAATTATATGGAAAGACTATGTAGAGAGCCTGTCACATGTTGGTTTTGTTAGAGGGGGATGGTAGGCCTGCAGCTAAACCTTTTGCCATGGCATTAGATCAATAGATTTGGCAGGTGAAATGCTTGTTGGCCTAAACTGTAAATTAGAGGATGCTACAGGTATCTTGAATGTCATTCAGAGAGATATTCATGTGGGTAAGTGAATCATATGAGAAATCTTTGAACATTCACCAGATATTTACTTTACAAACTTTACCCTAATTGAAGATAGAACCATTCCTGAATAAAGCACAATAAACTACAACCTACACACATGTGTAGTTGGGCTGGCTGTACACATTGTGCAATTAGGAACGAGTGTCACAGTCTATTCCGTCTCCCACACACATTGGTAAAGCCTATGCATTGAACAGGATGTGTTGCTATTGGAAACATTCAGGCCCTATAATCAGGTCCGGGACCATGTGAGTCAACGACACTGAGCATCAGTAAATCCATTTATATCCGTAGAGTCAATTTTGTTGGGGGGTTTACAGGTACAATATCAATTTAAATTGATATATTCAGTTTATATAACATGTGCTATTGGGCTGCCACTCAAAATAAAAACTAAAGTGAGAAATACATACAGAGAAATTATCCTATTGATCATTTACATTTGTACATTTTAGTAAATTAGCAAACACTCTTATCCAGAGAAACTTACAGTAGGGAGTGCAATAAATTTTATTCTCCAAACATTTTTCATACATATGATCAAAAGGATTTTGTAATAGTAAAAGTAGTATTTAAAGTAAAAGAAACAAAAAGAGGTGGGCCTACACCCCTAACTCCTCCTCCCATTCCCCCTAGCCCAACATTCCAACTCCCTGCATCCTCGCACCCGGAAACCATGTTTTCCACCCATTCCCACCCTGCCTAGCAACACAGGTTGGTTGTCAGTCCCCACCCCATATATTTCCATCTGCACACCCCTCCCCACCACTTATCACCTCAGCACAGAATGCTGTGTTAGCCATGATGGTGAAGTGTGCCTTGAAGCTGGTTGAGAGAATGCCAAGAGTGTGCAAAGCTGCCATCCAGGCAAAGGGTGGCTACTTTAAGGAATCTCAAATATAAAATCTATTTTTTATTTTTAACACTCTTTGGTTACTACATAATTCCATAATTCATAGTTTTGATGTCTTCACTATTATTATACAATGTATAAAAAAATATAAAAAAATAAAGAAAAACCCTTGAATGAGTAGGTCAAAATCAAATCAAATGTATTTATATAGCCCTTCGTACATCAGCTGATATCTCAAAGTGCTGTACAGAAACCCAGCCTAAAACCCCAAACAGCAAGCAATGCAGGTGTAGGAGCACGGTGGCTAGTAAAAACTCCCTAGAAAGACCAAAACCTTGGAAGAAACCTAGAGAGGAACCAGGCTATGAGGGGTGGCCATTCCTCTTCTGGCTGTGCCGGGTGGAGATTATAACAGAACATGGCCAAGATGTTCAAATGTTCATAAATGACCAGCATGGTCAAATAATAATAATCACAGTAGTTGTCGAGGGTGCAGCACAAAAGGTGTGTCCAAACCTTTGACTGGTACTGTATATGTACAGAGCAAAAATATAAATGCAACATGCTACAATTTCAAAGATTTTACTGAGTTACAGTTCATATAAGGAAATCAGTGAATTTAAATTAATTCATTAGGCCCTAATCTATGGATTTCTCATGGTGCAGCTGGGGAGCCAGGCCCATCCAATCAGAATATTTTTTTGCCGACAAAAGGCCTTTATTACAGATGTGGAGGGCTGGCATCGTTACATGTGGTGTGCGCTCGTGAGGTCATTTGGACGTACTGCCAAATTCTCTAAAATGATGTTGGAGGAGGCTTATGGTAGAGAAATTAGCAGTGAATTCTATTGCAACAGCTCTGGTGAACATTCCTGTAGTAAGCATGCCAATTGCACACGGTATCTTTGGCATTGTGCGACAAAACTGCACATTTTAGAGTGGCCTTTTATAAGAATTTTGTGCATATGGAACATTTCTGGCCTCTTATTTCAGCTCATGAAACATGGGACCAATATTTTACGTATATTTATGTTTTTGTTCTGTGTATATATACACCACCATTCAAAAGTTTGGGGTCACTTAGAAATGTCCTTGAATTACATTGAAAACATACATAAAATTAGTGACAAAATGAATAGGAAATATAGTCAAGACATTGACAAGGTTACAAAAATGATTTTTAATTGAAATAATAATTGTGTCCTTCAAACTTTGGTTTCGTCAAAAAATCCTCCATTTGCAGCAATTACAGCCTTGCAGACCTTTGGCATTCTTGTTGTCAATTTGTTGAGGTAATCTGAAGAGATTTCACCCCATGCTTCCGGAAGCATCTCCCACAAGTTGGATTGGCTTGATGGGCACTTCTTACTTGCCATACGGTCAAGCTGCTCCCACAATAGCTCAATAGGGTTGAGATCCTGTGACTGTGCTGGTCACTCCATTATAGACAGAATACCAGCTGACTGCTTCTTCCATAAATAGTTATTGCATAGTTTGGAGCTGTGCTTTGGGTCATTGTCCTGTTGTGGAAGGAAATTGGCTCCAATTAAGTGCCGCCCACAGGGTATGGCATAGCATTGCAAAATGGAGTGATAGCCTTCCTTCTTAGAGATCCCTTTTACCCTGTACATATCTCCCACTTTACCACCACCAAAGCACCCCCAGACCATCCCATTGCCTCCACCATGCTTGACAGATGGCGTCAAGCACTCCCCCAGCATACTTTAATTTGATCTGTTTCTCACAAATTCTCTCCTTTATGATCTGAATACCTCAAACTTAGAATCGTCTGTCCATAACACTTTTTTTCCAATCTTCTTCTGTCCAGTGTCTGTGTTCTTTTCCCAATCTTAATCTTTTAATGGCCAGTCTGTGATATGTTTTTTTCTTTGCAACTCTGACTAGAATACCAGCATCCCGGAGTAGCCTCTTCACATTTTTTTGTGGGTACTATTTAATGAAGCTGCCAGTTGAGGACTTGTGAGGCGTCTGTTTCTCAAACTACATTTTAATGTACTTGTCCTCTTGCTCAGTTGTGCACAGGGACCTCCCACTCCTCTTTCTATTCTGGTTAGAGCCAGTTTGTGCTGATCTGTGAAGGGAGTAATACACAGCGCTGTATGAGATCTTCAGTTTCTTGGCAATTTCTCGCATGCAATTTCTCGCATTTGTTCATTTCTCAGAACAAGAATAGACTGATGAGTTTCAGAAGAAAGTGATTTGTTTCTGGACATTTTGAGCCTGTCATCGGACCCACAAATGCTGATGCTGCAGATACTCAACTAGTTTAAAGGCCAGTTTTATTGCCTCTTTAATCAGAACAACTGTGCTAACATAATTGCAAAATGGTTTTCTAAAGATAAATTAGCCTTTAAAAATGATGAACTTGGATTAGCTAAGACATCGTGCCATTGGAATACAGGAGTGATGGCTGCTGATAATGGGCCTCTGTACACCTATGCAGATATTCCATTAAAAAGCCATTTCCAGCTACAATAGTCATTTACAACATTAACAATGTCTACACTGTATTTCTGATCAATTTGATGTTATTTTAAATGGACAAAAATGTGATTTCCCAAAAACAAGTGACCCCAAACTTTTGAACGGATATATAAATATATATATTGTTTATAGATTATAGAGATCAGTCCATTCGGGAGCCCAGATGATTTATTTATAAATCCCATCATTGGATGGTTTGGTAGTTGGGTTGGTAGTTGGGTTTCCCAAGGTACTCCATAGGCCAGCATAGCTGACCTAAGTTGTCATAGACCCTATCTGCCTTCACCTGGCTCTGTGTGATGTTTGTACAGTGATGTATTTGAAGTGATCAATCAGATTCCCATCCCCTGAGGTAAAAGGATAATGTCTACTGAGGAGGATGAATAGAGTCAGGCCAGGCCAAGGCTCCTGGAATCAACCTGGATGTTTCCTGCTGAAAGGCACTTGTCGTTTATGTTGTAGTAATCTACTGTTTTGAGATATATAGTTCACTGTATTGAGATATCCTAACTCTCTTTTTTCTCTCTCTATACCTCATTACATGTATTTGATTTGCACACACCAGTATACATACTATTGTTGTATAACAGAGCTATATAGTAAGTGTTGATGATAAAGCCATCATTAAAATCAACCAAAAATAAAAAATGACAAGTACAAACTAAAGGCTGAGTATGAGACATGTCCTTGTCATATACAGAAGCACAAACAAACAGAATGGTCTCCCATGCTGTTCCAGAGCAGGAGGAGGAGAAGATGGGAATGTTATCACCTAGATGTTTACCATCAGATCAGAGAGAATGTTTTCCCCAGAGACCCCCCTGAGCTACTCCATACTGGGTTTACAGGCTGGAAGTGTGAGGTGCTTAAGATTCAAGGCCACTTCCCAAGTGAAATAAGACATTCTGGGGCACTCCCAGGCTCTCCCATAGCTGATGACCTCTCTCACCCTGGTGTGAACATCTCACAGCTACAGTCTCAGGCAGCTACGAGCAGGTGGGGCTTGGCCAGTAGAGCAGCACAGAGGCTTTGTGATTTACAAGATATAGGTGGGAAAATAACTTTTTTTAGGTATTATTATTATAGGTATTATTATTTGGTATTATTGTCAGTGTACTGTTACTGGTGAAGTGAGTTTTAGTGCGGCGGTTGGAATGTTATGTAATAACCAAGGTTATGATGACTCACAGCTGCCTCGACTCCACTCCTGGAAAAGCAAACACCCACACAATAGTTATCACAGGGTAAGGGGTGTTATGTTTTTCACTTTTCTTCTTTTCTGTTTTTACCAACTGTTTGTGGAATCTGGAGGCAGGAAGCCTAGCAGTTAACGGTTAAGAGCATTGGGCCTGTAACCGAAAGGTTGTTGGTTCGAATCCCAGAGCAGACTATGTAAAAAATCTATTGATGTGCCCTTGAGCACGGCACTTAACCCTAATTGCTCCCGTAAGTCGCTCTGGATAGGAATGTCTGCTAAATTACGCAAGTAATTTTGAAAGTAATCAAATTAGAAGAGTGAGTATTGATGAGTCACTGATCTTTTTTGGAAACAAGGTACACATGTGGCCTAGTGCCCATTTGGTATTTTTTTCTTCATTTGATCATGACAACTTGCAGGGAAGAAATTCAGATGTGGTTACCTTGACAACAGTAGCCTGGTCACCAGCTGTATTCCTCACTAGTTTCCTCTAATCACACAGCAAAACAGATCTATAACCAACAGAGTCTACAAGTGACGCATATACATACTGTATGTAAGCAACTGCCAGTAAGTATAAGCAATGTGCTGCAGTAATGACGTATATATTGGGGTATATAGTCTTAGTCTGTACAACTACTAATTTAGAACTAATGGACTTGTCCATAACCCAGCTACCACTGACTTACTAAAGCAGCAAAGCGGCATGCAGATTTTTCCTACCAGGTGGGATGCATGGTATCCAACGCTAGCAGAGAAAAGCAGGCTTTTGTGTTAGTTCACCTAAATCTTCTATTTCTTCAAAGCCCTGCTTTTAGCACACACAATAAATTGCCTTTTCATGTGTTAAATTCATGTGTACGAATGCTCTCATATTAGTTAATTAACCATCAATTCCTGAAATGGTTTCATATGAAATCATAAAGCAGCTTTTCATCCTCCAATAGAAGGCTTGTTTTGATTCCTTGAATAATTCTAAAATACACGTATCTACATTTTAATAGATAACAGTTGAAGCAACTGAAAATGTATGTTTCTCTACCCATTGAATTATCTTTTAAATCAGGTTTAAAGTATTTAGGGAGATAGTAGGGAGCAAATAGTAGGGACCAGTGAGCAAAATAACCATTTGAAATAGAGAGGAAGTCACATCATCCCATGCAAATTCCAAATGCTTAAGACTTGCAATTGCATTGCCTACTTCGCCCGATACTGACACCCTGCAGGGAATTCAAGAGTACAATGTCATAGAAATGGCATTTGGGGAATGTTTACCTAAGACAATAACAGGCTTGTTGTCATGTGTCTGATAGCTTATTAAAGTTCACAACAATTGGATGGCCTTGAAGCAGCCTCTGTCTTACTTGTTAAGAATGTGCCAGCCATCGAGCGAGAGAGAGATAGAGAGAGAAAGAGAAATAGAGAGAGAGGGAGACTCACTGTGTACCTTACAGTACTGTAAATCAAAGCGCCAAGCCTGGAGGAGAGAGGAAAGTACCTTCACCCTCAGAGCAACCATCCAATCAATATGTCTCTGGCAGGCTATCGATGTTGCCTCTGGACCTGCACATCATATTGCTGTTTACACTAGGGATCTACCAACCTAGCAGGACTAGAATTAGGTTACAGTGCACATCATTCAAAGAACCTTTGTTCTCTGACCCCTTTCTTACTGATCACTAACATTAAATAATTAAATTAGACTGAGCCTATAGCCCCCTTTACCCAGAGGGCTGTAACTTCTATTAACATTATTTGCATATATATATTTGAATGGGGTAAGGGGTAAAAACAGTATAGTAACCTCTGAAATACTGCTTATGGTACAATGGGGTTAAGGGTAATTAACAGCACACAGAGGAAGCCTCACACCTCCATAGACTAGAGTAGTAATGACCTCCCTAATTAGGCTTCACATGATAGCCACTAGAGTTTTCAACAGAAGCCAGCTGACTAAAAGCTCCCTGAACTGTGTCAGGGGGAGAAGGGAAGCAGTGCAGCAGGAGGGATCGTGATGAACAAATCCATATGAATGGTGACAGAAGCCTTTGTCTCTGAATAGTTGGCAAAAGTGACAGAGCGATAGAAAGAGAGGGAGAGACAGAGAAAGAGAGACAGGGAGAGAGAGGGAGAGACAGAGAGAGGGAGAGACATAGAGACAGAGAGAGGGAGAGACAGAGAGACAGAGAGACAGAGAAAGAGAGACAGAGAGAGAGACAGAGAGCGACAGAGAGAGGGAGAGACAGAGAGAGAGGGAGAGAGAGACAGAGAGAGAGGGAGAGACAGAGAGAGGGAGAGAGAGACAGAGAGAGGGAGAGACAGAGAGAGGGAGAGAGAGACAGAGAGAGGTAGAGAGACAGAGAGACAGAGAGACAGAGAGACAGAGAGACAGAGAGACAGAGAGGGAGAGACAGAGAGAGAGGGAGAGAGAGAGAGAGAGAGAGATAGAGAGAGGGAGAGAGAGACAGAGAGAGGGAGAGACAGAGAGAGTGAGAGAGAGAGAGGGAGAGAGACAGACAGAGAGACAGAGAGAGGGAGAGACAGAGAGAGAGGGGAGAGAGACAGAAATCTAAAAATAAAAAAATAAAAACACATAAAATTATGAACATTTCAAACAGAAAACCAAAGAAAATTAACAACAGTGACACATGGCTTGATGAAGAATGCAAAAACCTAAGAAAGAAATTGAGAACACCTGAGTCTATGCCTTCACTATGGTGAATCACTAAAACAATACAGAAATACACTACGGAATAGAAGGAACAGCACGCCAGAAATCAGCTCAATATAACTGAAGAATCCATAGACTCTAACCACTTCTGGGAAAATTGGAAATGACTGAACAAAGGACAACACGAAGAGTTATCTATCCAAAATGGAGATGTATGGGTAAACCACTTCTCCCATCTTTTTGGCCCTATAACAAATAACAAACAGCAAAAACATATACATGATCAAATAGACATTTTAGAATCAACTATTAAAGACTACCAGAACCCACTGGATTCTCCAATTACATTGAATGAACTACAGGACAAAATACAAACCCAAAAAGGCCTTTGGTGTTGATGGTATCCTCAATTAAATGATCAAATATACAAACAACAAATTCCAATTGGCTATATTTAAACTCTTTAACATCATCCTTAGCTCTGGCATCTTCCCCAATATTTGGACCCAAGGACTGATCACCCCAAACCACAAAAGTGGAGACAAATTTGACCCCGATAACTACGAATCAAAAGCAACCTTGGGAATATCAACTGCATTATCATTAACAGCAGACGTGTACATGTCCTTAGTGAAAACAATGTACTGAGCAAATGTCAAATGGGCTTTTAACCAAAATACCGAACAACAGACCATGTATTCACCCTGGCACCCTAATTGACAAACAAACAAACCAAAACAATGTCAAAGCCTTCGCATGCTTTGTTGATTTCATAAAAGCCTTTGACTCAATTTGGCATGAGGGTTTGCTATACAAATTGATGGAAAGTGGTTTTGGGGGAAAAACATACGACATTATAAAATTAATGTACACAAACAACAAGTGTGTGTTTAAAATTGGCAAAAAACACACATTTCTTTCCATAGGGCCGTGGGGTGAAACAGGGATGCAGCTTAAGCCCAACCCTCTTCAACATATATATCAACGAATTGGCGAGGGCACTAGAACAGTCTGCAGCACCCGGCCTCACCCTACTGGAATCTGAAGTCAAATGTTTACTGTTTGCTGATGATCTGTTGCTTCTGTCCCCAACCAAGGAGGGCCTACAGCAGCACCTAGATCTTTTCCCTGACAGTAAATCTCAGTAAGACCAAAATTATGGTGTTCCAAAAAAGGTCAAGTTGCAGGACCACAAATACAAATTCAATCTAGACCCCATTGCCCTAGAGCACACACAAAACTATACATACCTCAGCCTAAACATCAGCACTCAGATAACTTCCACAAAGCTATGAAGGCAAGAATGCCACCAAAAGAAACATAAAATTCAACGTACCAATTAGGATCTGGCTAAAAATACTAGAATCAGTTATAGATCCCATTGCCCTTTATGGTTGTGAGGTCTGGGGTCCGCTACCAACCAAGAATTCACAAAATGGGACAAACAACAAATTGAGACTGCATGCAGAATTCTGCAAAAATATCCTCCGAATAATGCATGCAACACCAAATAATGCATGCAGAGCAGAATTAGGCTGATACCCGCTATTATCAAAATCCAGAAAAGAGCCGTTGAATTCTACAACCACCTAAAATGAAGCCATTTCCCAAACCTTCCATAACAAAGCCACCACCTACAGAGAAATTAACCTGGAGAAGAGTCCCCTAAGTAAGCTGGTCCTGGGGCCCTGTTCACAAACACAAACAGACCCCACAGAGCCAACAACAGCAACACAATTAGACCCAACCAATGGCAACCAGTGAAGAACAAACACCATTGTAAATACAACCCATATTTACGTTTATTTATTTTCCCTTTTGTATTTGAACTATTTGTACATTGTTACAACACTGTATATAGACATAATATTACATCGTTACAACACTGTATATAGACATAATATTACATCGTTACAACACTGTATATAGACATAATATTACATCGTTACAACACTGTATATAGACATAATATGACATCGTTACAACACTGTATATAGACATAATATTACATCGTTACAACACTGTATATAGACATAATATTACATCGTTACAACACTGTATATAGACATAATCTTACATCGTTACAACACTGTATATAGACATAATATTACATCGTTACAACACTGTATATAGACATAATATGACATCGTTACAACACTGTATATAGATATAATATTACGTCGTTACAACACTGTATATAGACATAATATTACATCGTTACAATACTGTATATAGACATAATATTACATCGTTACAACACTGTATTTAGACATAATATTACATCGTTACAACACTGTATTTAGACATAATATTACATCGTTACAACACTGTATATAGACATAATATGACATCGTTACAACACTGTATATAGACATAATATTACATCGTTACAACACTGTATATCGACATAATATGACATCGTTACAACACTGTATATAGACATAATATTACGTCGTTACAACACTGTATATAGACATAATATTACATCGTTACAAAACTGTATATCAACATAATATGACATCGTTACAACACTGTATATAGACATAATATGACATCGTTACAACACTGTATATAGACATAATATTACATCGTTACAACACTGTAGATATACATAATATGACATCGTTACAACACTGTATATAGACATAATATTACATCGTTACAACACTGTATATAGACATAATATTACATCGTTACAACACTGTATATAGACATAATATTACATCGTTACAACACTGTATATAGACATAATATTACATCGTTACAACACTGTATATAGACATAATATTACATCGTTACAACACTGTATTTAGACATAATATTACATCGTTACAACACTGTATTTAGACATAATATTACATCGTTATAACACTGTATATAGACATAATATTACATCGTTACATCACTGTATATAGACATAATATTACATCGTTACAACACTGTATATAGACATAATATGACATCGTTACAAAACTGTATATAGACATAATATTACATCGTTACAACACTGTATATAGAAATAATATTACATCGTTACAACACTGTAGATATACATAATATTACATCGTTACAACACTGTATATAGACATAATATGACATCGTTACAACACTGTATATAGACATAATATTACATCGTTACAACACTGTATTTAGACATAATATTAAATCGTTACAACACTGTATATAGACATAATATGACATCGTTACAACACTGTATATAGACATAATATGACATCGTTACAACACTGTATATAGACATAATATTACATAGTTACAACACTGTATATAGACATAATATGACATCGTTACAACACTGTATATAGACATAATATGACATTGTTACAACACTGTATATAGACATAATATTACATCTGTTACAACACTGTATATAGGCATAATATTACATCGTTACAACACTGTATATAGACATAATATTACATCGTTACAACACTGTATATAGACATAATATTACATCTGTTACAACACTGTATATAGACATAATATTACATCATTACAACACTGTATATAGACATAATATTACATCGTTACAACACTGTATATAGACATAATATTACATCGTTACAACACTGTATATATACATAATATTACAACGTTACAACACTGTATATCGACATAATATGACATTTGACATTTATTTTTTCTTTTGGAACTTCTCTGAGTGTACTGTTAATTTTTATTGTTTATTATTTTTATTGTTTCCCTTGCCAATAAAGCCCTTAAATTGACATTGAATTGAAATTTAATTGAATTCAGAGAGAGAGAGAGAGGGAGAGAGAGAGAGAGAGAGAGAGAGAGAGAGAGAGAGAGAGAGAGAGAGAGAGAGAGAGAGAGAGAGAGAGAGAGAGAGAGAGAACGAGGGAGGGAGAGTGGAGGGAGATACAGAGGGAGAAAGAGAGACACGGGAGGAAACATCACGTGACAAGATCTCTTTCCCTCCAGTCAGCCAACTAGGCAGTTTCCCTAGGGAGAGTTTCTGTTGTGAATGTAGACGAGAGCTGTGGCTGCAGGGAACAGAACAGTTTCTCTCTTTTCCTCTCTCCATCTCTCTCCTTCCATTTCTCTCTCTCCCTCTATCTCTCTCTCTCCCTCTATCTCTCTCTCTTACTCCCTCTCCCTCTCTCTCTCCCTCCATCTTTCTCATTTGGTCTCCCTCTCTCTCAATTTAATTCAAAGGGATTTATTGGCATGGGAAACATAGGTTAACATCGCCAAAGCAAGTGAAATAGATGATAAACAAAAAATGAACAGTAAACATTACACTCATATCAATTTCTAAGAAATGGAGACATTTCTAATATAATATTATGGCTATGTACTGTCACAACGTGGCACTTTAAGGTGTATATCATGGCTCCACCCCTCTCCCACTCTCTCTCTCCCACCTCAGGTTGTACAATGGTCATAAATTCCTGGTAGAAACACTTTGTTTCAGTTGAATATGAGGGGAAAGAAACCTCTGGGAGAACAAAGAGCTTATCTTGCCAAAACTCCTAATCCCCAAAATTGGAGAATTAAACAATATTTCTATGTTTGAGAATGTGGAAATTGTCCATGGGTATTTAAAGAACAATGCTGTCGAATTGGTTTTATGGTGTGACATTAGGAAAGACAGTAGAACAATGTATACTGTGTCTTTGGTTGTGTCCACTTCTCAATTATGGGGTTTACATCTAAATGTTGTATGAAATATATGATTGAATATGAAACTATTTGTGAGAAGATGTAATGTAATCTTGGTCTTCTAAACAAGATACTTGTTAAAACCTGTTGGGGACACCCGTTCCCAGCTGGGACCTCCCCCCCACACCCTCAGCTGAAATGTGGAGCATGGAACGCAAAAATATTCCTAAAAATATTTAACCTCCACACATTAACAAGTCCAATAGCTCAAATGAAAGATAAGCAAGTTGTTTATCTACCCAGCAAGTCAGATTTCTAAAATGTTTTACGGCGAAAACATAGCACATATTTATGTCAAACCACCACCGCAGACATAGCTCATTTGCATAGCCAAGTAGGAAAAAATATGCAATCAACAAACGCAGGATTAAAAGAAAAATAATTTCACTAACCTTTTGAAATCTTCATCAGATGACAGTAATATAACATGTTACACAGTACATTCATTTTTTTTCAATAATCTACAATATATATCCATAAATCTCTGTTTACAACGACGCATCGTTCAAAAAATGCTACTAAAATGTCAGGAGAAATGAGCTCCGGCAGATAACGGCAGATAACGTCAGCTAACAAGGAATACACATCATAAACTTTGACTAAATATGCATGTTCTACATATGTATAGGAAGATACACTTCTTCTAAATGCAATCGCTGTGTTACATTTATTTTTAACGTTACAGGTTGCGTTCACTAGGCTATACTAGGAGTCGGCGCTCCAAATGTAGCATTCTGGCTCCTCTATCTTGGAGTCCACATAAACCCAAATTTACCACAGAAATATTCCCTTACCTTTGCTGTTCTTCCATCAAAAGACCTGGAAGGGATTATACTTACCAAAACAGCGTTTAGTTTTCAAGTCTGCGTCTTTCGGTTCTCAAAAACTACACATTTCGGTCAAAACGTAGCCAAAAGTCAAGTGGATGCGCACCAAAACGTCGAACTTACATATTATATGTCGAGTAAACTTGTCAAACTAACTTCATAATGAAGCTTTAACATGTTATAAAGGTGTACAGCAATTGTGAGGACGAACAGAAACACAGGCATCGTTCAATCGATCTTGGAAAAGAGACAGGACTTGACCAGAGCGCGCATAAAAGTGACCTGTTTTTTCTCGTGACCGAGAGCTTTCGGCACGCTAAAACTCCCGTGAGCGCGCGATTCTCACAATGAGAAGCCCCATTGAAAGCAGGGATCGCGCTGAACACGTAGGAACTGTTCCCAGAGCTGTAACTGTTTGTGAAGGGTGTTTGCGATGACGTCAAAGTTGGGCCAACTTTTATCATGACAAGAGATAGTTTGGGAGAATGCATGCCCTGACAGTTCTGCTTTACATAGAGACAAAATTTAAACGGTTTTAGAAGCTTTAGAGTGTTTTCTATTCGATAATATTTTTTTATATGCATATATTAGCAACTTTTGACAAAAAGTTATCCTGTTTAATAAGGGCACCAAATTCCTCCAGTAGGGGCAGTAAACAGCCCTAGCACTGACAGGTTAAGATGTACGCAGAAGATTAAACTACCAACGGACATTCAAAATGTTAATATCTTATGCTTCACGGAGACATGGCTGAATGACGACACTATCAAAATACTGCTGGCTGGTTGTAGGTTTTATTACATATAGTCGGGAGGAACTACTAGATATAAGAGCAACGTCAACTCACCATCATCATGACCAGGAATACGACTTTCCCGAAGTGGATCCTATGTTTTTCCCACCACCCAGGACAATGGATCGGATTCCAGCCGGCGAACCAAAACAACGACGCCGTAAAAGGGGCAGACAAAGCGGTCTTCTGGTCAGGCTCCGGAGACGGGCACATCGCGCACCGCTCCCGAGCATACTACTCGCCAATGTCCAGTCTCTTGACAACCGGATTGATGAAATCCTAGCAAGGGTAGCATTCCAGAGAGACAGAAGAGACTGTAACTCTTCAATGATTCACGGAAACATGGCTCACTCGAGACACGCTATCGGAGTCTGTACAGCCAGCTGGTTTCTTCACGCATCGCACCGTCAGAAACAAGCATCTTTCTGGTAAGAAGAGGGGCGGAGGGGTATGCCTTATGACGAGACGTGGTGTGATCATAACAACATACAGGAACTCGAGTCCTTCTGTTCACCTGACTTAGAATTCCTCACAATCAAATGTCGACCTGCATTATCTACCAAGAGAATTTTCTTTGATTATAATCACAGCCGCATATATTAGCCTCCAAGCATACACATGATTGGCCCTGAACGAACTTTATTTGACTCTATGTAAACTGGAAACCACATAACCTGAGGCTGCATTCATTGAAGCTAGGGATTTTAATAAGGCTAATCTGAAAACAAGACTCCCTAAATTCTATCAGCATATCGATTGTGCTACCAAGGCTGGTAAAACCCTGGATCATTGTTATTCTAACTTCTGCAACGCATATAAGGCCCTCCCCCACCCTCCTTTCGGAAAAGCTGACTATGACTCCATTTAGTTGCTTCCAGCCTATAGACAGAGAATAAAACAGGAAGCTCTCAGGTCTGTTCAACGCTGGTCTGACCAATCTGATTCCACGCTTCAAGATTGCGTCGATCACGTGGATTGGGATATGTTCCGCATTGCGTCAAACAACAACATTGACAAATACGCTGATTCGTTGAGCGAGTTCATTAGCAAGTGCATCGGCGATGTCGTACCCACAGCAACTATTGAAACATTCCCAAACCAGAAACTGTGGATTGATGGCAGCATTCGTGCGAAACTGAAAGTGCAAACCACTGCTTTTAACCAGGGCAAGGTGACCGGAAACATGACCGAATACAAACAGTGTAGCTATTCCCTCCGCAAGGAAATCAAACAAGCTAAGCGTCAGTATAGAGACAAAGTGGAGTCGCAATTCAACGGCTCAGACACAAGAGGTTTGTGGCAGGGTCTGCAGTCAATCACGGATTACAAAAAGAAAACCAGCCCCGTCGCGGACCAGGATGTCTTGCTCCCAGACAGACTAAACAACTTCTTTGCTCGCTTTGAGGACAATACAGTGCCACTGACACGGCCCGCTACCAAAACCTGTGGACTGTCCTTCACTGCAGCCGACGTGAGTAAAACATTTAAAAGCCTTAACACTCGCAAGGCTGCAGGTCCAGACGGCATCCCCAGCCGCGTCCTCAGAGCATGCGCAGACCAGCTGACATATTCAATCAATCCTTATCACAGTCTGCTGTTTCCACATGCTTCAAAGGGCCACCATTGTTCCTGTTCCCAAGAAAGCTAAGGTAACTGAGCTAAACGACTACCAGCACTCCCTTCCTCATCATGAAGTGCTTTGAGAGACTAGTCAAGGACCATATCACCTCCACCCTACCTGACACCCTAGACCCACTCCAGTTTGCTTACCGCCCAAATAGGTCCACAGACGACGCAATCGCAACCACACTGCACACCTAACCCATCCGGAATAGAGGCATACCTAATTGAGAATGATGTTCATCGACAACTGCTCAGCATTTAACACCTTAGTACCATCCAAACTCATCATCATGCTCGAGACCCTGGGTCTCGACCCCGCCCTCTGCAACTGGGTACTGGACTTCCTGACACCCCCAGGTGGTGAGGGTGGGTTACAACATCTCCACCCCGCTGATCCTCAACACTGGGGCCCCACAAGGGTGCGTTCTGAGCCCTCTCCTGTACTCCCTGTTCACCCACGACTGCGTGGCCATGCACGCCTCGAACTCAATCATCAAGTTTGCAGACGACACTACAGTGGTAGGCTTGATTACCAACAATGACGAGACGGCCTACAGGGAAGAGGTGAGGGCCCTCGGAGTGTGGTGTCAGAAAATAACCTCACACTCAACGTCAACAAAACAAAGGAGATGATCGTGGACTTCAGGAAAGTGAAAACCTTGGGAATACTTACAGAAAACTGTCATTGCCAACAAAGGGTATATAACAAAGTATTGAGAAACTTTTGTTATTGACCAAATACTTATTTTCCACCATAATTTGCAAATCAATTAATTTAAAAAATGATACAACGTGATTTTCTGGATTTTTTTTCTAATTTTGTCTGTCATAGTTGAAGTGTACCTATGATAAATTACAGGCCTCTCTCATCTTTTTAAGTGGGAGAACTTGCACACTTGGTGGCTGACTAAATATATATATATATTTGCTGCGATTACAGCTGTAAGTCGCTTGGGGTATGTCTCTATCAGTTTTGCACATCGAGAGACTGAATTTTTTCCCATTCCTCCTTGCAAAACAGCTCGTGCTCAGTGAGGTTGGATGGAGAGCATTTGTGAACAGCAGTTTTCAGTTCTTTCCACAGATTCTCGATTGGATTCAGGTCTGGACTTTGACTTGACCATTCTAACACCTGGATATGTTTATTTTTGAACCATTCCATTGTATATTTTGCTTTATGTTTTGGATCATTGTCTTGTTGGAAGACAAATCTCCATCCCAGTCTCAGGTCCTTTGCAGACTCCATCAGGTTTTCTTCCAGAATGGTCCTGTATTTGGCTCCATCCATCTTCCCATCAATTTTAACCATCTCCCCTGTCCCTGCTGAAGAAAAGCAGGCCCAAACCATGATGCTGCCACCACCATGTTTGACAGTGGGGATGGTGTGTTCAGGGTGATGGGCTGTGTTGCTTTTATGCCAAACATAACATTTTGCAATGTTGCCAAAAAGTTCAATTTTGGTTTCATCTGACCAGAGCACCTTCTTCCACATGTTTGGTGTGTCTCCCAGGTGGCTTGTGGCAAACTTTAAATTACACTTTTTATGGATATCTTTAAGAAATGCCTTTCTTCTTGCCACTCTTCCATAAAGGCCAGATTTGTGCAATATACGACTGATTGTTTATCCTATGGACAGAGTCTCCCACCTCAGCTGTAGATCTCTACAGTTCATCCAGAGTGATCATGGGCCTCTTGGCTGCATCTCTGATCAGTCTTCTCCTTGTATGAGCTGAAAGTTTAGAGGGACGGCAAGGTCTTGGTAGATTTGCAGTGGTCTGATACTCCTTCCATTTCAATATTATCGCTTGCACAGTGCTCCGTGGGATGTTTAAAGCTTGGGAAATATTTTTGTATCCAAATCCGGCTTTAAACTTCTTCACAACAGAATCTCGGACCTGCCTGGTGTGTTCCTTGTTCTTCATGATGCTCTCTGTACTTTTAACGGACCTTGATTACACACAGGTGGATTGTATTTATCATCATTAGTCATTTAGGTCAACATTGGATCATTCAGAGATCCTCACTAAACTTCTGGAGTGTCACGCCTTGGTCATAGTATTTTCTGTTTTCGTTATATATTTGGTCAGGCCAGAGTGTGACATGGGTTTAAAATGTTGTGTTTCGTATTGGGGTTTTGTAGGCATTGGGATTGCGGCTGTGTAGGGGTGTAGCATAGGTTTGGCTGCCTGAGGCGGTTCTCAATCAGAGTCAGGTGATTCTCGTTGTCTCTGATTGGGAACCGTATTTAGGTAGCCGGGGTTTCACTGTGTATTTTGTGGGTGATTGTTCCTGTCTCTGTGTAGTGTTCACCAGATAGGTTTTCTCGTTCCGTTTGTTGTTTTGTATATTTATAGTTATTTCATGTATTGCTATTCGTCATTAATGAACATTAGTAACCACCACGCTGCATTTTGGTCCGACTCTCCTTCAACAAACGAACGCTGTTACATGGAGAGAGTTTGCTGCACTGAAAGTAAAGGGGCTGAATAATTTTGCACGCCCAATTTTTCAGTTTTTGATTTGTTAAAAAAGGTTGAAATATCCAATAAATGTCGTTCCACTTCATGATTGTGTCCCACTTGTTGTTTATTCTTCACAAAAAAATACAGTTTTACATCTTTATGTTTGAAGCCTGAAATGTGGCAAAAGGTTGCAAAGTTCAAGGGGGCCGAATACTTTCACAAGGCACTGTATCTTCATGTACATATTCTTCATCCCTTTACACTTGTGTGTATAAGGCAGTTGTTGTGAAATTGTTAGGTTAGATTACTCGTTGGTTATTACTGCATTGTCGGAACTAGAAGCACAAGCATTTCGCTACACTCCCATTAACATCTGCTAACCATGTGTATGTGACAAATAAAATTAGATTTGATTTGATTTATATGCTGCACTGGCAGGATAGGACAGTGGCGTCTGGTAAGACAAGGGGCGGCTGACTATTTGTTTTTGTAAATAACAGCTGGTGCACGATATCTAAGGAAGTCTTGAGCTATTGCTCACCTGAGGTAAAGTATCTCATTATAAACAGTAGACCACACTGCATACCTAGAGAGTTTTCATCTGTATTTTTCATAGCTGTTTAAGACTAGCAATAAGACAGCATTGCATGAGCTGTATTCCGCCATAAGCAAATAGTGCCCTCAAAGCTCATCAATAAGCTAAAGACCCTGGGACTAAACATCTCCCTCTGCAACTGGATCCTGGACTTCCTGACGGGCCGCCCACCAGGTGGTAAGGGTAGGTAACAGCACATCCGGCACGCTGATCCTCAACACAGGTTCCCTTCAGGGGTGCGTGCTCAGTCCCCTCCTGTACTCCTTGTTCACTCATGACTGCATGGCCAGGCATGACTCCAACATCATTAAGTTTGCCGATGACACAACCGTGGTAGGCCTGATCACTGACAATGATGAGACAGCCTATAGGGAGGAGGTCAGAGACCTGGCAGTGTGGTCCCAGGACAATACACTCTCCCTCAACATGATCAACACAAAGGAGATGATTGTGGACTGCAGGAAAAAGAGGACCGAGCACCCCCCCCCATTCTGCACGAGAGCTTCAAGTTCAACCAACCAACTAACATGGTCCAAGCACACCAAGACAGTCGTGAAGAGGGCACGACAAAATATTTTCCCCCTCAGGAGACTAAAAAGATTTGTCATGGGTCCTCATTGCCCCTCCCCCTCTTTTCAACTGTTCTGACTGCGGCTATGGAACCCTGACCTGTTCACCGGACGTGCTATCTGTCCCACACCTGATGTTTTCAACTCTTTAGAGACAGCAGGAGTTGTAGAGATACTCTGAATGATCGGCTATGAAAAGCCAACTGACATTTACTCCTGAGGTGCTGGCCTGTTGCACCCTCGATAACCACTGTGATTATTATTATTTGACCCTGCTGGTCATCTATGAACATTTGAACATCTTGGCCATGTTCTGTTATAATCTCCACCCCTGCACAGCCAGAAGACGACTGGCCACCCCTCATAGCCTGTCTCCTCTCTAGGTTTCTTTCTAGGTTTTGGCCTTTCTAGGGAGTTTTTACTAGCCACCGTGCTTCTACACCTGCATTGCTTGCTGTTTGGGGTTTTGGGCTGGGTTTCTGTACAGCACTTTGAGATATCAGCTGATGTAAGAAGGGTTTTATAAATAAATTAGATTTGAAGGCCCTAAAAATGGTCAAAGACTCCAGCCACCCTAGTCATAGATTGTTCTCTCTGCTACCGCACGGCAAGCTGTACCAGAGCACCAAGTCTAGTCCAAGAGGCTTCTAAACAGCCTCTACCCCCAAGCCATAAGACTCCTGAACACCTAATTAAATGGCTACCCAGACTATTTGCATTGCTCCTCCCCCCTCTTTTACACCGCTGCTACTCTCTGTTGTTATCATCTATGCATAGTCACTTTAATAACTCTACCTACATGTACATCTTACATATTGTTATTTTACTGCTGCTCTTTAATTACTTGTTGCTTTTATTACTTATTCTTATCTTTATTTATTTATTATTTTATTTATTGTTTTACCCCCTTTCTTCTCCCCAATTTCGTGATATCCAATTGGTAGTAGTTACAGTCTTGTCTCATCGCTCATTCACCTCTCCCGTACGGACTCGGGAGAGGCGAAGGTCAAGAGCCATGCGTCCTCCGAAACACAACCCAACCTAGCCGCACTGCTTCTTGACACAATGCACATCTGACCCGGAAGCCAGCTGCACCAACGTGTCGGAGGAAACACCGTACAACTGGCGACCTGGTCAGCGTGCACTGCACAGGAGTCGGGAGTGCGCGATGAGACAATGATATCCTTGCCGGCCAAACCCCCCAAACCCAGAAGACGCTGGGCCGATTGTGCGTCGCCCCATGGGCTTCCCGGTTACGGACGGCAGAGTCTGGGCTCGAACCCAGAATCTCTGGTGGCACAGCTAGCACTGTGATGCAGTGCCTTAGACCACAGCACCACCCAGGAGGCGTATTTTTTTGTTGTATTTTTTGTTGTTGTATTTATTTTTTATTTTTTAAAACTGCATTGTTGGTTAGAGGCTCATAAGTAAGCATTTCACTGTTTTATTCCGTGCATGTGACTAATACAATTTTATTTGATGTCAAGTTTGAACTAATCAGTGGCCATGCCCACGTCAGCATAGACTTGGTCGGCGTCATGGAACGCCCCCTTCCTCCACAGAGTATAAAACCCACTTCCTACAAAATGTACATTAAGTCAGAGAACGCCGGGACGGAGTCCCCATGTTGAAATGGCTACAATTCTATAGACCATTAGACCAGACAGTGTACAGCGGTGGCTACACGGCTGACAAATGGTTTAAAACTACAAGACCAGATAAGCATGGAGCGGTAGCTACATGTGAAATGATTAAGAACTACAACTCTATAGGCCAAGGAGACCATACAGCGTGTAGTGTTGGCTACATGGATAGAAATGGTTTAACTCTAAAACATAGCCACAGAAGTAGCAAATCTTAGACAAGGCCTTTTCAGTCTGCAGCTGGAAATGTACGTAGCCTAGGACGAAGAATACCAACAACCGCCGAATCAAGGAATGCAACCAGAGAATTTTCTGTCAACTCTCTCCAGCAGCTGGACCGGCGACCACAGAGAGAGACAACAAGGCATACACTCGTATATATGTAAATTGCTATGTCTTTTCGAATGAGCGGTTGTTCATATTCAAAGTATTAGCAATTTCTATGAGTGTAGTTATCAGCTATGAGTCTCCCGCTCTTGAGTGGTCCCCACCCCCTTTCCTTTGTCTACCAAGCCATCATATCGGTTTCGTCAGCTAGGGACTTTTTCTTTGTGTCATGTAGTAACCCATGTATGAGCTAATTGTGTGTGTTTTCATGTATTTCTGTGATTTGATTAGTTAGTTAATAAATAAATAAATAAACCAATTTGTATATCGCTGATTCATGATCTAGGCTAGGGTTCGTGCAGATATCCAAGCGTTTTCAATGTTCAATAATGGTACTGATTAGGTAAAATTAATAATAAGTGACTGTTTTGATAAGATGTAAAAATATCTGAAGAGTTATGTTCGGGAAATTGACACTCTATAAACATGCTCCCGTGGTGCCCCAACTTCCTAGTTAATTAAAGTTACAGTACATTATTAGTTTAATCTCATAATTCAATTACACATAGAGAATTGATTTGATAATATACAGTCTTCAAATGTAATTATCGTCAACAACACAACAGTATGGTTTGTAATGATGTGCAAATAGTTAAAGTACAAAAGGGAAAATAAATTAACATGAATATGTCTTGACTTAATCTTCACTGGTTGCCATTTTCTTGTGGCAACAGGTCACACATTTTTCTGCTGTGATGGCACAATGGGGTATTTCACCTAACAGATATGGGAGTTAATCAAAATGTGTTCTGTTTTCAAATTCTTTGTGGGTCTATGTAATCTGAGGGAAATGTGTCTCTAATATGGTTATACATTTGGCAGGACGTTCCGAAGTACAGCTCAGTTTCCACCTCATTTTGTGGGCAGTGGACACAAAGTCTGTCTTCTCTTGAGAGCCGGGTCTGCCTACGGCAGCATCTCTCAATAGCAAGGCTATGCTCACTGAGTCTGTACAAAGTCAAGGCTTTTCTTAAGTTTTGGTCAGTCACAGAGGTCAGGTATTCTGCCACTGTGTACTCTCTGTTTAGCATTCCAATTTGCTCCGTTTTTTGGTTAATTCTTTCCAATGTGTCAAGTAATAATATTTTTGTTTTCTCATGATTTGGTTGGGTCTAATTGTGTTGATGTTCTGGGGCTCTGTGGGGTCTGTTCATGTTTGTGAACAGGGCCTCAGGACCAGCTTGCTTAGGGGACTCTTCTCCAGGTTCATCTCTCTGTCGGTGGTGGCTTTGTAATGGAAGGTTTGGGAAATGGCTTCCTTTTAGGTAGTTGTATTTAACTATTATTTTCTGGATTTTGATAATAAGTGGGTATTGTCGTAATTCTGCTCTGCATGCATTATTTGGTGTTTTACGTTTGTACACAGAATTTGGTCTCTCTTTCGCTCTCCCTCTCTATTTCTCTCTGCCTCTCTTTCTCCCCCTCTCTCTCTCTCGCTCTCTGCCGCAGCAGCAGCATACCGAGCAGTGTTGTGACACAGCAGAATGATGTCACCTCCTTCAGACGTGGTCTGCCTACCTAATCACAGCCCCCCCCCAAAAAATGTAAGTACTACTTTCATCCACTGGGTAGAAACAGGTTTGAGTTCATGTTTTTGGCACCCCAAAAAATTAAAAGGGATGCAACTCAATATTAGGATGGTATTCCTAATGTTTGGTATACTCAGTGTATGTGAATTATATTTGTTCATGATTCATTTACATTCAGATTAATGTATTCCATCCTAGATCATTTATCAATAAACTTTCATGAGTGGGTAGTAAAAGGAGATATCGTTGCCCGAATGTAGGGATTTTCGAAATTGCATTATCAAAAAGGGATTTGTGGAAGCAAATGTATACGAGGCCATCGTCTGTCCTAAACACAAGAAATGTATACAATGTATCTACTCATTTTCTGAGCCTCATTTTTAGATGCTTCTCCACAAATGTATTTTTTTATCTCTGTGATGAGAGGAGTCTCTATTGAACAATTCAAGTACTTTTCCATGTTCTCCTGATCACCCACAGTGCATTACTCCTCTTCCAAACCACTCATGGCAGAAAACACAACGAAACAACCAAGTTCCACAGGCCTTAATTTTTCATGACTAGAACACTTGCTGCTGGCTGCCGTAGAAGTGGAACCAAGAGACCATGAGTGAAGGTAACTAGCACGGAGCCAAACGAGTAGCAGCTGTTTATTGTTAATATTCATATGACCTCTTTTAGACTTTGTTTGGAAATCCTTTTAAGCAGTACTTACGTCCTCGTTGACACAGACACATTGAAGAAAAGCCTCCTGGGTCTGACAGTCTCCAGGCTGCATCGCAGGGTATTGTGACGACATGGGCCTGCTTTGTGTGGCCCCGGCAGGTGGGACCAACCCCCTCAGGCTGGACCCTCTGCAGGGCGAGAGGCGCCAAACTCCATCTGCTGCAACGACGACTGCAGCCGCCACAGCTAAACCTAAACCTACCGGCTGAGTGAGTTGGGGCCCCTCCATTCCCTCTGCTCCCCTCCGCTCCACAGCAACACAAAGACAGTCTGCTCATCTGTCAACCAGGGAATAGAAAGCGGCCCTGGGCCCCAATGACTCCTATTCACTCCATTGAATGCAATTATTCAAATCCTATCCCAGCTATGAATGTGCATGTGTAGACCTTTCTCTTGGGCCGGCCAAGGTGTCGGAGGTTAGAGGAGAGGAATGCTATTATAACAGGCTGTTCATGACCATATTTGTCCGTGTTGGCTGAGGCTGCCATAGTGAAACAAGAGCTCAGCAAAGTTTTGGAGAGAACAGGTGTAGGGAACACCTGGTATCTGTGTGGTGGTAGATATCTCTATCAGTGATCTCTGAGAAGGAGGGGAGAATATTCCTGAGCCAAAGGTTTGTCTGTTCTTTGTATGTTGCTATTGAAATGGTAACACTTTACTTGACAACCAGCGTCATAACACGTTAGAATTTGCTCAAATTGAGCTGTAATTTAAGATTTTTTATACAAAAAGCATTCCTTGATTCTGTCCAAAGCAATGGTACGCAAAATCAGGTAAACTTCTAAAAGCACACTTTCTTTACCCTCAATGTCACCTTGTTTTGACATCGCATTGTTGTTTTTACCTGTATAGATGATGTATTTTGGATGTTTTTAGTGTATTTTGAATGCTTTCAGACAATTAATCGCAATGAAAAATTGCCATTAATTGCAATGAAAAATAAACGTTAATTTTTTTTAATAGTTAATTTGAGTTAACTGATTAAATCTGACAGCCTTATTAATAACCTTACTTTCTCACTGAATAAATGAGTACAGCATACTGAACACTTCACCTCACAACAAGTGAATGTAAAATTAGCAGCGTTGGGTTAGAAATGAATATGCACAGAAGGCAGTTGAACTTAGAGGAAGCTGTGTGACCAGTGCTATTTTTAGGAGGAGATAACTGTATCTTAGAAATGTAGGCTACAACTGCAGTAAATATTTGACTATAGCACTTTGTTCCTTTCCAGAGCTTGAGCCCTAAACTACTTTTCGATATACTTATTGTGTATGGGCTGCTGGAGCCCTAAACTACTTTACGATATACTTATTGTGTATGGGCTGCTGGAGTCCTAAACTACTTTACGATATACTTATTGTGTATGGGCTGCTGGAGTCCTAAACTACTTTACGATATACTTATTGTGTATGGGCTGAATCCTAACCTGAGATGTGAGTGCTTAAAGATGCACTCCAGGATCTTAAGCACAAACATATTTAAAAAAGATTTTGCAGGACGTAACATATCATACGAAATTGATGATGTAGTTCAAAATTTGATCACATAGTACACAAAAAACGTGGACCACTTTTGGCTCATGAGCAACACTTTCGAAATTACTGGCTGAAATTCTACAAAAGTTTGAGAGTGCATCTTTAGCTCTGAATTTTTCACATGCATTAATTTGTTTAAAAATAATTATACATAAGGAAAATATCTATTACTTAATTTCAGCCTCTCTCTTTGCTTTGCATTTAGACAAACATATGGCTTCTTTACATATAGGCAACACAGAAGAAGATATCCTTTGTTGGTACAGGATCTGTTACATAACTGTATACACAGTTGTCCAAACTGGAGGGAAAACCCTAGGCCTGGCCCAGACGGAGTATCCTGATCCTGAATTACAAGCCTGACCTGTCAGCTTCAAAAGATTCCCCATCCCATAGGGGACATGATTTATGTAGAAAACAGCTGATGACAGCATAGTACTTCTTACTCTCTTAGCTGTATCCTGCTGCCTCCACCTAGCACAGGACATGCCCAGACATCCTCTTTTTGAGACAGAATTAGGGAAGGATTTACATTAGAACATTGCTATATTTTCTTGGTCCTAGCACAATTCTGAAGAAAGAGCCATTTGGGAGTCAATCTAACATCTCTTTTAGATTAACAGACCCAAATGATCTGGCTCACTGAAAAGCCTCAGAATCGGTATCACTACTTGGCTATATCCTGCTTCCCCAACATGTCCTGACGCATCCATCCTCTTTTTGGACACAAATAGGGACTCTGATACAGCCTAAGTAGTGGTAGCAGTGGTGGTAATAGTTGAGGGGGGTGGGGTTTGGGACAGAGGGGTCTTTCTTTCAGCTAGAGAATATTTGACCGTTGACCTACTCCACCCCCTACCCCAGACAGCTGTCACAAGGGCCAGTCCAGAATTGGCCCCATCTGCTGCCTGCCTCTGAGGGGTCACGTAAAGCTGACGGGGGTTGGAAGACGCTTTTCAGTTCATTAATCTTCAGGAGGGAGTTGTAGCCTCTGTATCAGAAGCACACTTCTCCAGACACGAGTTGTTTTAGTTTAGACACACACCCCTGGCCCTGGCAGACTTCTTTCCAGCCGCTTACAATACCAGGGATATCTGCATATTCATTACTCTGACGGTCCCAAATGGCACCCTAGCACCATACCCTTTTGACTAGTGCACTACTTTTGACCCTAGGGCACTAAATGCACTAAATAGGGAATAGGGTGTCATTAGGATGCATACTATATCTGAGTCCTCTGGTATTGTTTAATTCAACACCAGTATAAATCTGTTAACTCAATATAAAGACACTACCGACACATCAAAAGAGTCTCTCCACTAATCTAAGTCCATGGCCTATCTTCTCATCTCATAAATTCCTGTGCTTGTCTCAAGCATCCCTTCTCCCTGACAGTCAGTTTATTTGGGAAATTTCTGCTACATTCTCTGATACTTAAAAGAATAATCTTTTATGTAAACATTCTTTACAGATTATATAAATTATGTGTTCAGATTTAAGCCTAAATATGCTTTGTGCTCTTTCCAAGGTATGGAACTTTGAAGTATAAACCAATAACCCGTTACCATGCAGGAACTAATTTAGGACTCAAGACAATCTCCAGCCAATATATAAACATTAAATAAAGGGGTTCTCAGACAATTCTTAGCTCTAAAAATCCTATTGAATTCTCTCCATTTCCAAGAGCTGGGCTCTTTGGAAAGCTACATTCCAGTGAAGTAACATGCAGTAAATGTATTCAGTATTTGGTGGTAATTGTGACTATTATGATGTTATGTAATGAGTTTAAATGCCACGGCAATCAATTGTTAGTGGTAAATCCATTGTAATTAATAATGGTCAGGCTGTCATAACAGTGCTGATAAATACTCTATCATCTACATGTTAATCAAATGATATAATCCCAAGGGATTAAATGATCACATCTCCATGTATGATCCTCAGATTATTCATGTTTTATTATCATCCCCTTATTTGAAAACATGGAATCTTTATAATGTCATTGGATAAAGCACATGGTGAGTGGATACATCCTCTCCTACAACAGTAGGCCAACATGTGTTGGCGGGTTGCGAGGCAACCATACACATCATTGGTCGCAACACCACATATGTGCTGCAGTCTAGCAATCATCAAAACAGGAAACAATGCATGTCGGTCTGAGTAATACATCTTTGAGCTCAGCAGCACACAAAGGGCACCTGGCTGTGAAACAGGAAGTGATTTATTGTGGTTTTACAGTGGGTGGGAGGTGTTCAAAGATGTGAAAGAACTTTCCCAGAGGGAGGGTGGTATGGAAGGAGGGAGGGGGGAGAGAGTGAAGCAACTGCTGGTGATTGTGAAATGTGATGACGTCATCATGTGTCATCATGGGTTTGATCATTGGATTGCAGAAGGAAATTGAGATAGGAAATCCCAGTACCTCCCACCTCAAAATGACAGGCAGACACATGTGAGTGGTGGTGGTGGAGAGGTAGCAATTGCCATGGAAACAAGCAGGGACTATAGTTGTCATATGCCCTTTCTCCCTCTCTATAGCTATTTCTCCGTATTTCTTCTCTATTCCTCTCTCTCACACACATACATGCACACATGCCCACACATACTGTATGCACACACACTCCTTATCTCATTCCCCTTCAACTAGTGTATGTTTTTTTATGTTGTCTGGAGTGGAGAAGTAAAATACTTATTGGTATATTTGCTATGTTGTATATCATGTAAAATAATAATAATAATACAATTAATTCATATTTTTTGTATCTCTGTGAAGGCATGTAAACTCTGTAAATGTAAATGTTTATCAGAAAAACAAAGGATTTGTAAATGTCTGTTAGTAACATCATTCTCTATAACACAGTCCTCGTCAATTCCACTCCCAGACTACAGTCATAGGAGAACCGGAATATCCTAATCACTCTAGGGTTGAGTCTATCAGCTCTGTAAAGTAACAGCCTTTAAACAAAGGCTGACTCTGTCGCATGCTGTGACCTTCAACATATCCTGTCATTACAGCATACACAGCTTGTGATGCATATTATTGTAAATCATTAGCATTGGATCCTAAAACAGAAATAACCTTCACACAATGTGTGATATAACAGAATTGAGGTCATGACAAGTCTACAGAAAGATTCCATCTCATTCCACAAAGTGTTTCAATATCCTTGTGGTGGAACCCATCAGAAGTGACTTTCAAGCTCTAACTGCTTTTTTCAAGATAAGCCATCGGCACAGCTTGCAGGTCTGGTTGGTCACTCTTTTAAAGGAATGCACAATTTCTTTGTTCTCCTGATTCCTGGCCTCTAAGACAAACCAACTGCGTGGTGCTTTGTAGATGCTGGTTCTAACCGAATTAGAAAGCGTGCAGATGGTTAGAATGTTATGAAAAAATAAGATCATAGGCCACAGTCAACTAGATTAGAAGGGCCACAAAATGCCTGCCTGCCGGCCACCCTCTAAGCTGATCTGGTAGCACCTTTATCGCAGGCTAACAGATGTCAATCACCCCTCACCTCCTCTATCCTCTTCCACTCGACTGTGTCTTCACAGCTGCAGTACAGGAATGGATGAATTCGCTTTTTGAATAACCAAGATTTTTTCCTCAGACCTCCTAAATGGAACAAAAACATATTGCAACTTTGTCCAAAATTATTTATCCCACAAGCTATATCTTCCCTGTAAACAAATGACTCTCTTTAGGACTATCATGGCCAGTGCAGGGGATACATTCAGTAGAGGAAATGACAGAGGAAGCATGATGCAAAAATAACACTGGTGTCAATAGCACTTTCAGAATAAATTGTCCTGCTAGACTGGGGCTGTTTTACGGACTCCAAAAGTACCCCCATTCAACATTATTGTTACAATAGATCATGGTATAATATATCATATTCCACAAACTATTCAACAAACTATCCATATATTCTGAATTCATTCCCCAGATTTTTTGAGTGATCGTGGACAGTTTCACTGCAGTCTGGATTGGTAAAATAAGGGTATTTTGTGATTGACAGAGATCCCTTACATGTTGCTGTATCAGGATGGTAGAACACAGGCTAAAAGAACTAGCAGCCAAGGGTTGACTATACTGACTGGAAGCATGACAGGGCTGAGAAGACAAGAGAGAAGACAAGACTTCTGGCAGCCAACACAGTGAGTTATTATTATTATTATTATTATTAGAGGCAAAAATATCTCCCTTAAGATCAGAAGGGGTCCTTTGACATTAGAGCACATTGTGTACATCCGTTTCAAAGAAAGTCAGTGCCAATTAAATCCATTCTAATTCCAGGTTGTAACTCAACAAAATGTGAAAAAGTGCAAGGGGCTGACTCAAAGACGGTACAGAATGAAGATCCAGGCTGTATCACACCTGGCAGTGATTGGGAGTCCCATATGACGGTGCACAATTGGCCCAGCGTCGTCCGGGTTTGGCCGGGGTAGGCCGTCATTGTAAATAAGAATTTGTTCTTAAGTGACTTGCCAAGTTAATTAAAGGTTAAATAAAATAAAACTGCTTCTCCCATAGAAATTCCCATTCACACATGTAGGCGATGTCATGGCGACGTTGACTAGCTAAGCTCATGCGTAGAAACACGTCATCGGGTGTAACAGTCGTCTCACGCCGAACTGGGCATATGCAGGCTGTCAAATCAAAGGCACTCCTTCAATATAAAGTTGTTTGTGACAAAAAATGAAAACTTGTCAGTCTGTCACTTTGAATACACATTATGCTTGAATCTACATTATGCCTTTAGATGTTGAGGAATTGAACAACTGAGGAAACATATTTCCCTTCTCTCATTGACTTCTCAAACCACAAACGTCTGCTTGGTCTGTTTTGCAACCGTTCCGGAAATCTTGTGAAGTTGCACCTCTGGGTTTAGAAACTGTTGCTGAAGACTTAAAGGTGCAATATTCAGAAACGGCAATTTCCTGGTCTCTAGAATTCTAATAGTTTGTCTAATTCAAGAACAGGAAGCATATAAATACCGCACATAGAACAGATCTACCGCTTCAATGAGAATGACAAATACAGTGGGGCAAAAAAGTATTTAGTCAGCCACCAATTGTGCAAGTTCTCCCACTTAAAAAGATGAGAGAGACCTGTCATTTTCATCATAGGTACACTTCAACTATGACAGACAAAATGAGGAAAACAAATCCAGAAAATCACATTGTAGGATTTTTAATGAATTTATTTGCAAATTATGGTGGAAAATAAGTATTTTGTCAATAACAAAAGTTTATCTCAATCCTTTGTTATATACCCTTAATGTCACGCCTTGGTCATTGTATTTTGTGTTTTTGTTATATGTTTGGGTAGGCCAGGGGGTGACATGGGTTTATATGTTGTGTTTCGTATTGGGGTTTGTATTATTTGGGATCGCGGCTGATTTAGGGGTGTGGTATAGGTTTGGCTGCCTGTGTTATGCAGGTGAATGAGGACCCAAAAGCGACTTGGTGAAAACAGAGTCTTTAATCCAGTAAAGTAAATTTACAATCATAAGGCATAATTCCACTCGTAATGACGAGAACAGACTGGAGACTCGATCAAGAACTGCAGGTTGCCTCGGGAAGGCACTTGAACGTAGCAGACTCAGACACCTGCTCACCACGCAGCATCTGAGGGAAACACGACACGACAGGGCGATACACAGACACAGCACGGTGAACAATAGACAAGGATCCGACAGGGCAGAAACGGAAAACAAGGGGAGAAATAGGGACTCTAATCAGGGAAAAAGATAGGGAACAGGTGTGGGAAGACTAAATGATTGATTAGGGGAATAGGAACAGCTGGGAGCAGGAACGGAACGATAGAGAGAAGAGAGAGAGGAAGGGAGAGAGAAAAAGGGGAACAAACCTAAAAAAGACCAGCAGGGGGAAAATGAACAGAGGGAAAAGCAAAATGACAAGACAATCTAAGACAAAACATGACAGTACCCCCCACTCACCGAGCGCCTCCTGGCGCACTCGAGGAGGAATCCTGGCGGCAACGGAGGAAATCATCAATAAGTGAACGGTCCAGCACGTCCCGAGACGGAACCCAACTCCTCTCCTCAGGACCGTAACCCTCCCAATCCACTAAGTATTGGTGACCCCGTCCCCGAGAACGCATGTCCATGATCCTACGTACCTTGTAAATAGGTGCGCTCTCGACAAGGACGGGAGGGGGGAGGGAAGACGAACGGGGTGCGAAGAAAGGGCTTGACACAGGAGACATGGAAGACAGGATGGACGCGACGAAGATGTCGCGGAAGAAGCAGTCGCACAGCGACAGGATTGACGACCTGGGAGACACGGAACGGACCAATGAACCGCGGAGTCAACTTACGAGAAGCTGTCGTAAGAGGAAGGTTGCGAGTGGAAAGCCACACTCTCTGGCCGCAACAATACCTTGGACTCTTAATCCTACGTTTATTGGCGGCTCTCACAGTCTGTGCCCTGTAACGGCAAAGTGCAGACCTCACCCTCCTCCAGGTGCGCTCACAACGTTGGACAAACGCTTGAGCGGAGGGAACGCTGGACTCGGCAAGCTGGGATGAGAACAGAGGAGGCTGGTAACCCAGACTACTCTGAAACGGAGATAACCCGGTAGCAGACGAAGGAAGCGAGTTGTGAGCGTATTCTGCCCAGGGAGCTGTTCTGCCCAAGACGCAGGGTTTCTGAAAGAAAGGCTGCGTAGTATGCGACCAATCGTCTGATTGGCCCTCTCTGCTTGACCGTTAGACTGGGGATGAAACCCGGAAGAGAGACTGACGGGCGCACCAATCAAACGACAGAACTCCCTCCAAAACTGTGACGTGAATTGCGGGCCTCTGTCTGAAACGGCGTCTAACGGGAGGCCATGAATTCTGAACACATTCTCGATGATGATTTGAGCCGTCTCCTTAGCGGAAGGAAGTTTAGCGAGGGGAATGAAATGTGCCGCCTTAGAGAACCTATCGACAACCGTAAGAATCACAGTCTTCCCCGCAGACAAAGGCAGACCGGTAATGAAGTCTAAGGCAATGTGAGACCATGGTCGAGAAGGAATGGGGAGCGGTCTGAGACGACCGGCAGGAGGAGAGTTACCCGACTTAGTCTGCGCGCAGTCCGAACAAGCAGCCACGAAACGGCGCGTGTCACGCTCCTGAGTCGGCCACCAAAAGCGCTGGCGAATAGACGCAAGAGTGCCTCGAACACCGGGATGACCAGCTAACTTGGCAGAGTGAGCCCACTGAAGAACAGCCAGACGAGTGGAAACAGGAACGAAAAGGAGGTTACTAGGACAAGCGCGCGGCGACGCAGTGTGCGTGAGTGCTTGCTTAACCTGTCTTTCAATTCCCCAGACTGTCAACCCGACAACACGCCCATAAGGAAGAATCCCCTCGGGATCAGTAGAAGCCACAGAAGAACTAAACAGACGGGATAAGGCATCAGGCTTGGTGTTTTTGCTACCCGGACGGTAAGAAATCACAAACTCGAAACGAGCGAAAAACAACGCCCAACGAGCTTGACGGGCATTAAGTCGTTTGGCAGAACGGATGTACTCAAAGTTCTTATGGTCTGTCCAAACGACAAAAGGAACGGTCGCCCCCTCCAACCACTGTCGCCATTCGCCTAGGGCTAAGCGGATGGCGAGCAGTTCACGGTTACCCACATCATAGTTGCGTTCAGATGGCGACAGGCGATGAGAAAAATAAGCGCAAGGATGAACCTTATCGTCAGACTGGAAGCGCTGGGATAGAATGGCTCCCACGCCTACCTCTGAAGCGCCAACCTCGACAATGAATTGTCTAGTGACGTCAGGAGTAACGAGGATAGGAGCGGACGTAAAACGTTCTTTTAGAAGATCAAAAGCTCCTGGGCGGAACCGGACCACTTAAAACACGTCTTGACAGAAGTAAGAGCTGTGAGAGGGGCAGCAACTTGACCGAAATTACGAATGAAACGCCGATAGAAATTAGCGAAACCTAAAAAGCGCTGCAACTCGACACGTGACCTTGGAACGGGCCAATCACTGACAGCTTGGACCTTAGCGGAATCCATCTGAATGCCTTCAGCGGAAATAACGGAACCGAGAAAAGTAACGGAGGAGACATGAAAAGAGCACTTCTCAGCCTTCACGTAGAGACAATTCTCTAAAAGGCGCTGTAGAACACGTCGAACGTGCTGAACATGAATCTCGAGTGACGGTGAAAAAATCAGGATATCGTCAAGATAGACAAAAACAAAGATGTTCAGCATGTCTCTCAGAACATCATTAACTAATGCCTGAAAAACAGCTGGCGCATTGGCGAGACCAAACGGCAGAACCCGGTACTCAAAATGCCCTAACGGAGTGTTAAACGCCGTTTTCCACTCGTCCCCCTCTCTGATGCGCACGAGATGGTAAGCGTTACGAAGGTCCAACTTAGTAAAGCACCTGGCTCCCTGCAGAATCTCGAAGGCTGATGACATAAGGGGAAGCGGATAACGATTCTTAACCGTTATGTCATTCAGCCCTCGATAATCCACGCAGGGCGCAGAGTACCGTCCTTTTTCTTAACAAAAAGAACCCCGCCCCGGCCGGAGAGGAAGAAGGCACTATGGTACCGGCGTCAAGAGACACAGATAAATAATCCTCGAGAGCCTTACGTTCGGGAGCCGACAGAGAGTATAGTCTACCCCGAGGAGGAGTGGTCCCCGGAAGGAGATCAATACTACAATCATACGACCGGTGAGGAGGAAGGGAGTTGGCTCGGGACCGACTGAAGACCGTGCGCAGATCATGATATTCCTCCGGCACTCCTGTCAAATCGCCAGGTTCCTCCTGAGAAGTGGGAACAGAAGAAATGGGAGGGATGGCAGACATTAAACACTTCACATGACAAGAAACGTTCCAGGATAGGATAGAATTACTAGACCAATTAATAGAAGGATTATGACATACTAGCCAGGGATGACCCAAAACAACAGGTGTAAAAGGTGAACGAAAAATCAAAAAAGAAATAGTCTCACTGTGGTTACCAGATACTGTGAGAGTTAAAGGTAGTGTCTCAAATCTGATACTGGGAAGATGACTACCATCTAAGGCAAACATGGGCGTAGGCTTGTCTAACTGTCTGAAAGGAATGTCATGTTTCCGAGCCCATGCTTCGTCCATGAAACAACCCTCAGCCCCAGAGTCAATCAAGGCACTGCATGTAGCACCCGAACCGGTCCAGCGTAGATGGACCGACATAGTAGTACAGGATCTAGATGAAGAGACCTGAGTAGTAGCGCTCACCAGTAGCCCTCCGCTTACTGATGAGCTCTGGCCTTTTACTGGACATGAATTGACAAAATGTCCATCAAATCCGCAATAGAGGCACAGGCGGTTGGTGATCCTCCGTTCCCTCTCCTTAGTCGAGATGCGAATACCTCCCAGCTGCATGGGCTCAGTCTCTGAGCCAGAGGAGGGAGATGGTTGCGATGCGGAGCAGGGAAACACCGTTGACGCGAGCTCTCTTCCACGAGCTTGGTGACGAAGATCTACCCGTCGTTCTATGCGGATGGCGAGAGCAATCAAAGAGTCCACACTGGAAGGAACCTCCCGAGAGAGAATCTCATCTTTAACCACTGCGTGGAGTCCCTCCAGAAAACGAGCGAGCAGCGCCGGCTCGTTCCAGTCACTAGAGGCAGCAAGAGTGCGAAACTCTATAGAGTAATCCGTTATGGATCGATCACCTTGGCATAGGGAAGCCAGGGCCCTAGAAGCCTCCCTACCAAAAACTGAACGGTCAAAAACCCGAATCATCTCCTCTTTAAAGTTCAGGTAATTGTTTGAACAATCAGCCCTTGCCTCCCAGATAGCTGTGCCCCACTCTCGAGCCCGGCCAGTAAGGAGTGAAATGACGTAAGCAACCCGAGCTCTCTCGCTAGAGTATGTGTTGGGTTGGAGAGAGAACACAATATCACACTGGGTGAGAAAGGAGCGGCACTCCGTGGGCTGCCCGGAGTAGCAAGGTGGGTTATTAACCCTAGGTTCCGGAGGCTCGGCAGGCCAGGAAGTAACAGGTGGCACGAGACGAAGACTCTGGAACTGTCCAGAGAGGTCGGAAACCTGAGCGGCCAGGTTCTCCACGGCATGGCGAGCAGCAGACAATTCCTGCTCGTGTCTGCCGAGCATGGCTCCTTGGATCTCGACGGCAGTGTTACGAGCGTCTGTAGTCGCTGGGTCCATTCTTTGGTCGGATCCTTCTGTTATGCAGGTGAATGAGGACCTGGCGACTTGGCGAAAACAGAGTCTTTAATCCAGTAAAGTAAATTTACAATCATAAGGCATAATTCCACTCGTAATGACGAGAACAGACTGGAGACTCGATCAAGAACTGCAGGTTGCCTCGGGAAGGCACTTGAACGTAGCAGACTCAGACACCTGCTCACCACGCAGCATCTGAGGGAAACACGACACGACAGGGCGATACACAGACACAGCACGGTGAACAATAGACAAGGATCCGACAGGGCAGAAATGGAAAACAAGGGGAGAAATAGGGACTCTAATCAGGGAAAAAGATAGGGAACAGGTGTGGGAAGACTAAATGATTGATTAGGGGAATAGGAACAGCTGGGAGCAGGAACGGAACGATAGAGAGAAGAGAGAGAGGAAGGGAGAGAGAAAAAGGGGAACGAACCTAAAAAGACCAGCAGGGGGAAAATGAACAGAGGGAAAAGCAAAATGACAAGACAATCTAAGACAAAACATGACAGCCTGAGGCGATTCTCAATTGGAGTCAGGTGATTCTCGTTGTCTCGGATTGGGAACCGTATTTAGGTAGCCTGAGTTCGCTTTGTATTTTGTGGGTGTTTGTTCCTGTCTCTGTGTTGTGTCACCAGATAGGCTGTAATTAGTTTCACGTTCCTTTCTGTTGTTTTTGTATTTAGTTTCAGTTATTTTATGTACCGCGATACTTTCATTAAAGTCATGAGTAACCTACACGCTGCATTTCGGTCCGACTCTCTTCTTTCAACAGACGAACCCCGTTACACTTAAATGGCAATGACAGAGGTCAAACGTTTTCTGTAAGTCTTCACAAGGTTTTCACACACTGTTGCTGGTATTTTGGCCCATTCCTCCATGCAGATCTCCTCTAGAGCAGTGATGTTTTGGGGCTGTGGATGGGCAACATGGACTTTCAACTCCCTCCAAAGATTTTCTATGAGGTTGAGATCTGGAGACTGGCTAGGCCATTCCAGGACCTTGAAATGCTTCTTAAGAAGCCACTCATTCGTTGCCCGGGCGGTGTGTTTGGGATCATTGACATGCTGAAAGATTCAGCCACGTTTCATCTTCAATGCCCTTGCTGATGGTTTTCACTCAAAATCTCACGATACATGGTCCCATTCATTCATTCCTTGACACGGATCAGTCGTCCTGGTCCCTTTGCAGAAAAACAGCCCAAAAGCATGATGTTTCCAACCCCAGGCTTCATAGTAGGTATGGTGTTCTTTGGATGCAACTCAGCATTCTTTGTCCTCCAAACACGACGAGTTGAGTTTTTACCAAAAAGTTATATTTTGGTTTCATCTGACCATATGACATTCTCCCAATCTTCTTCTGGATCATCCAAATGCTCTCTAGCAAACTTCCGATGGGCCTGGACATGTACTGGCTTAAGCGGGGGACACGTCTGGCACTGCAGGATTTGAGACCCTGGTGACATAGTGTGTTACTGATGGTAGGCTTTGTTACTTTGGTCCCAGTTCTCTGCAGGTCTTTCACTAGTGTGGTTCTGGGATTTTTGCTCACTGTTTTTGTGATCATTTTGACCCCACGGGGTGAGATCTTGCGTGGAGCCCCAGACCGAGGGAGATTATCAGTGGTCTTGTATGTCTTCCGTGTCCTAATAATTGCTCCCACAGTTGATTTCTTCAAACCAAGCTGCTTATCTATTGCAGATTCAGTCTTCCCAGCCTGCTGCAGGTCTACAATTTTGTTTCTGATGTCCTTTGACAGCTCTTTGGTCTTGGCCATAGTGGCGTTTGGAGTGTGACTGTTTGAGGTTGTGGACAGGTGTCTTTTATACTGATAACAAGTTCAAACAGGTGCCATTTAATACAGGTAACAAGTGGAGGACAGAGGAGCCTCTTAAAGAAGGTCTGTGAGAGCCAGAAATCTTGCTTGTTTGTAGGTGACCAAATACTTATTTCCACCATAATTTGCAAATAAATTCATTAAAAATCCTACAATGTGATTTTCTAGATTTTTTTTTCTCATCTTGTTTGTCATAGTTGAAGTGCACCTATGATGAAAATTACAGGCGTCTCTCATCTTTTTAAGTGGGAGAACTTGCACAATTGGTGGCTGACTAAATACTTTTTTGCCCCACTGTATATAACTCACATGTCTATGTGACTTTTGTCAGGTCGTTCAAAAAGTTACATATTGCAGCTTTAAAGTCATGTTACAGAGGTTTTGTATCATTTCAGTCAGTAGTTTTGTAAGTAGTGCACTAGAGCCAAAACTGGTCACCGAATTTTGTGCACAATAATGTGTACTACGTCATCCATTTCGTATGATATGTTAAGGCCTGCAATTCGTATGATACATTACAGTGGCTTGCGAAAGTATTCACCCCCTTGGCATTTTTCCTATGTTGTTGCCCTACAACCTGGAATTAAAATATATATTTTTTGGGGGGGATTGTAATCATTTGATTTACACAACATTCATAACACAACACTTTGAAGATGCAAAATATGTTTTCTTGTGAAACAAACAAGAAATAAGACAAAAAAAACGGAAAACTTGAGCATGCATATGTCACGCCCTGACCTTAGAGAGCCTTTTTATTTCTCTATTTAGTTAGGTTGGGGTGTGATTTGGGTGGGCATTCTAGTTTTTCTATTTCTTTGTTGGCCGGGTATGGTTCCCAATCAGAGGCAGCTGTCTATCGTTATCTCTGATTGGGGATTATACTTAGGCAGCCTTTTCCCACCTTAGCTTGTGGGATCTTGATTTTGTATTGTTACTGTGTAGCAGTAAGTTTGTTTATATTTTGTTGTTTTTTGGTGTTCATCAAATAAAGTAATATGTACGCTTAGCACGCTGCACCTTGGTCTAATTCTTCTCTAAACAATCATGACAGCATAACTATTGTAACGGTTGTCGTCCTCCTCCCCTGAGGAGGAGTAGGAAATATCGGACCAATGTGCAGCGTGGTAAGTGTTCGTCATATTTTTTTTTTTTTTTTTTAATGAATTGCTTTATTTAACTAGGCAAGTCAGTTAAGAACAAATTCTTATTTTCAGTGAAACACTAGGAACAGTGAGTTAACTGCCTATTACACTGAACACAGGAAACAAACGAACAAACCGAAACAGTCCCGAATGGTGAAAAACACTGAAACGGAAAATAAATCACCCACAATCATGAGTGGGAAAACAGGCTACCTAAGTATGGTTCTCAATTAGAAACAACGATTGACAGCTGCCTCTGATTGGGAACCATACCAGGCCAAACACATAGAAATATAAACACAAGAACAAAACATAGAATGCCCACCCCAACTCAAGCCCTGACCAACCTAAAATAGAAACATACAAAAGGAACTAAGGTCAAGACGTGACAACTATTCATCCCCCCAAAGTCAATACTTTGTAGAGCCACCTTTTGCAGCAATTACAGCTGCAAGTCTCTTGGGCTATGTCTCTATAAGCTTGGCACATCTAGCCACTGGGATTTTGCTCATTCTTCAAGGCAAAACTGCTCCAGCTCCTTCAAGTTGGATGGGTTCCTCTGGTGTACAGCAATCTTTAAGTCATACCACAGATTCTCAATTGGATTGAGGTCTGGGCTTTGATTAGGCCATTCCAAGACATGTAAATGTTCCCCCTTACACCACTTGAGTGTTGGTTTAGCAGTATGCTTAGGGTCATTGTCCTGCTGGAAGGTGAACCTGTATCCCAGTCTTAAATCTATGGAATAAAAACAGGTTTCCCTCAAGAATTTCCCTGTATTTAGCACCATCCATCGTTTCTTCAATTTTGACCAGTTTCCCAGTCCATACGAATGAAAAACATCCCCACAGCATGATGCTGCCACCACCATGCTTCACTGTGTGGATGATGTTCGTGAGGTGATGAGAGATATTGGGTTTGCGCCAGACATAGCGTTTTCCTTGATGGCCAAAAAGCTAAATTTTAGTCTCATCTGACCAGAGTACCTTCTTCCATATGTTTGGGGAGTCTCCCACATGTTCACTTGTTTTTTTCTTTAAGCAATGGCTTTTTTCTGGCCCCTCTTCCATAAAGCCCAGCTCTGTGGAGTGTACGGCTTAAAGTGGTCCTATGGACAGATACTCAAATCTCCACTGTGGAGCTTTGCAGCTCCTTCGGGGTTTTCTTTGGTCTCTTTGTTGCCTCTCTGATTAATGCCCTCCTTGCCTGGTCTGTGAGATGTGGTGGGCGGCCCTCTCATCGCAGGTTTGTTGTGGTACCATATTCTTTCAATTTTTTTAATAATGGATTTAATGGTGCTCCGTGGGATGTTCATAGTTTCAGATATTTTTTTATAACCCAACCCTGATCTGTACTTCTCCACAACTTTGTCCCTGACCTGTTTGGAGAGCTCCTTGGTCTTCATGGTGCTGCTTGCTTGGTGGTGCCCCTTGCATAGCGGTGTTGCAGACTTTGGGCCTTTCAGAACAGGTAAATATATATATACACTGTATATATACTGACATCATGGGACAGATCATGTGACACTTAGATTGCACATAGGTGGACTTTATTTAGCTAATTATGTGACTTCTGAAAGTAATTGGTTTCACCAGATCTTATTTAGGGGCTTCGTAGCAAAGGGGGCGAATACATACTCACGCACCAGTTTTCCGTTTGAATTTTTTTTTAAATAAATTTAAGCGCTATTTTTTCATTTCACTTCACTAATTTGGACTATTTTGTGTATGTCCATTACATTAAATAAAGATAAAGATCTATTTAAATTAGAGGTTGTAATGCAACGAAAGAGGAAAAACGCCATGTGGGATGAATACTTTTGCAAGGCACAGAATATGTACAAAAGTACCCCTTCAAATGAGTGGATGTGTCTATTTCAGCCAACCATTACCAACAGGTGTATAAAATCGAGCACACAGCCATGCAATCTCCATAGACAAATATCAGCAGTGGAATGCCCTTACTGAAGAGCTCAAAGACTTTCAACGTGGCACCGTCATAGGATGCCACCATTCCAACAAGTCAGTTTGTCAAATTTCTGTCCTGCTAAGGTTGCCCCGGTCAACTGTAAGTGCTGTTATTGTGAAGTGAAAACGTCTTGGAGCAACAACAGCTCAGCCGTGAACTGGTAGGCCACACAAGCTCACAGAACGGAACCGCCGAGTTTCTGCTCACAACAACTGAGTTTCTTAGAACTATAAAGCCAACTGTTGAGCTGTTGAAGTTCCAATAATCTTGCTTTGTACACTGTTTTACTACATATGATACAGTATGTGTGCAAGGTTAGTACGTGTCATGGCACCTATAATTTCATGTTAACCTGGATCATAATGAGCCACCTGCCTCACACTGACAGTCAGGGTTAATTTCCCATGCAGTAGTATTTTATCTAGAGGGACCCCCCCACACACACACACACACACACACACACACACACACACACACACACACACACACACACACACACACACACACACACACACACACACACACACACACACACACACACACCATCCCCAACTAGTTCAGTCCAGTCGTCTGGCTCTTAGCTGCTAGGCTGATAGGACAGGAGAGGAGAGGAGAAGCCGGCCGGGTGTTGGAACACACCCTACTAATAGAGTGATCAATCTACCCAGACTGCAGTTGGATTACGGCAGTGCCAACTTTAGGGAGAGACATCAAGCCACCACTGCAATCATATAGAACCACCATGAAACCTTATACTAACCAGGCAGAAGCTCACAAGGCTATTGAACCACATTCGCGGGGAGAGGAAGACAAACAAGACTTTCTCTCTTTCAGCAGTTTCCACTGCTCCCACTCAACAGCAGTGATATTTGTCTGCACTGTTGCTCACCCCTAATGCATGCACGATTGCAAATGTGTATATACTGTAATTCTATACAGTCTCTCCCTTTCATGGTCCAACTATACCAAGACAGTCGTGAAGAGGGCACGACAAAACCTTTTCCCCCTCAGGAGACTGAAAAGATTTGGCGTGGGCCCCCAGATCCTCAAAAGGTTCTACAGCTGCACCATCGTGACCGGTTACATCACCGCCTGGTATGGCAACTGCTCGGTATCTGACCGTAAGGCGCTACAGAGGGTAGTGCGAACGACCCAGTACATCACCAGGACCTATATAATAGGCGGTGTCAGAGGAAAGCCCAAAATAATTGTCAGAGACTCCAGTCACCCAAATTATAGACTGTTTTCTCTACTACCGCACAGCAAACGGTACTGGAGCGCCAAGTCTAGGACCAAAAGGCTCCTCAACAGCTTCTACCCCCAAGCCATTAGACTGCTGAACAATTCATAAAAATCCCTCCCTTATTGTTACTTTTTATTATTAATTTTCACTTCAGCCTACTTGGTAAATACAGTATTTTCTTCTTCTTGAACTGCACTGTTGGTTAAGGGCTGGTAAGTAAGCACTTCACGGTAAAGTCTACACTGTTGGTTAAGGGCTTGTAAGTAAGCACTTCACGGTAAAGTCTACACTGTTGGTTAAGGGCTGGTAAGTAAGCACTTCACGGTAAAGTCTACACTGTTGGTTAAGGGCTGGTAAGTAAGCACTTCACGGTAAAGTCTACACTGTTGGTTAAGGGCTGGTAAGTAAGCACTTCACGGTAAAGTCTACACTGTTGGTTAAGGGCTGGTAAGTAAGCACTTCACGGTAAAGTCTACACTGTTGGTTAAGGGCTGGTAAGTAAGCACTTCACGGTAAAGTCTACACTTGTTGTATTCAGCACGTGGCAAATCAAGTTTGATTTGATTTGATATATGTAAACAAAGCCTGGTTAGAATTCAGAAACAGTGTCAGAAACTGCATCTTGAATGCACTGAGTACTTGTTATATCATCTGTGCATTCCACTCGGTCTGCCGTCCATAATGTTGTTTTCTCCTTTATGAGTGTTATGAGAGGTCTCAATGAGGTATGCCCCAGATTGCTGTTGATTTCTGTGGTCAGTCAATGACACACAGGTTGTTGTTGCACATCCAGAGCATCATTAGCCCCTGCAGACAGGCACACCTGTGATTAAAACAATGTTGTTTTCCACCCACTTTAATTTCCATCTATGTACATAGGTTATGTCTGAAGCTGCCCCTGTCAACTGTAAGTGCTGTTCTTGTGAAGTGGAAACGTCTAGGAGCAACAACGGCCCAGCCGCAAAGTGGTAGGTCACACAAGCTCACAGAACGGAACCGCCGAGTGCTGAAGCATGTAAAAATCGTCTGTCCTTGGTTGCAACATCAGCACAAGAACTGTTCGTCGGGAGCTTCATGAAATTTCAAGGCCGAACAGCTGTTGATCTCTGTGGTCAGTCAATAACACACAGTTTGTTGTTGCACATCCAGACATAACCCACACATAGGCCCTAATTTTTTCTCAAAATCACACATCACACATTGCTAGTAGATGAATCAGCTTGTTAATCGTTGTCAAAACAAGCTAACTACCCACTGGGCACAGACGTCAGTTCAATGTCTGGTTTTGATGAACATTTGCTTGAGTTGTTAACTAACGTGAATTCAACATGAAATCAACAAAAAATGTCACCATGTCATTGGATTTAGGTTCAAATTTGGGTGAAAAAAAGACAATCTACAATGATTACTTTTTTAAAAATCCAATCAGTTTTCCATGTTGATTGAACATCATCGCAAAGTATTTTTGGGTTAAAATGACATGGAAACAACATTGGTTGAACCAGTTTTTGCCCAGTGGGTAGTCTTGATTTGAATTTATTCTGTTGCTAACAAACAATCGAACTGCAACTACCCCCTCTCCTGTCCCCGACCAAGAGATGACATGCTAGCTTGCAACTCCAAAGTACCTACCTGGTATTAATGTCAAACTCACCATTCAGCAGCGCACTGCCACTTTCGCTCTGGAGTTTGAGAAATCATCTAGTTTGATGGGAAATTTGTTACATTTAAAGTTACAAGAAAGAAAAGAAACTCAAAATAAAAATAGAATAGTAACATTTTTTAAATAAAAAATAGCAAGAAAAAAAAACATTTTCCAAAGGAGGGCAAAAAGGCAGGTGCAGCACCCCTAAAAAGGCAGCACCCCTAAAAAGGCAGCACCCCTAAAAATGCAGCACCCCTAAAAAGGCAGCACCCCTAAAAAGGCAGCACCCCAAACCTCTGTGCACATGCCTGCATTTGTTTAATTGCTGGCTGCTGCACTCAGACACATTGTACTTACAACTGAGACTGTGCAAGTCCCCACCTCTTGAAGTGCAACAATAGAACAATGTTATACCTAAAAGTAGGCCATTGACGCAATATGGCAAAGGCTAAGAAACAAATAGCAATAACACCAAAAACACTGTGCTTTGTGTTATTCGGAACTAGGTACAGTAGGATGTAGCCTTGGAGCTTAATGTCGGGGAAAATTCAACTCCACTCTCTCATCATACTTGACTGTGGCGCCTCAGTATTAGAGCGGTGTGTGAGTATTATACACCCTTGTGTGTGTCAGTGTGTGCATGCGCGTACACCCTCATACTGTAACTGTACACACAACCACCACATCACATCTCAGAATCTGCCGAATCACATAACAGGCCAGACTGATCTCTTTGATGCCAGATCACTCGTCATCTCAAACAGCATTAGTCCACAATCTCATTATGGACTGAGCCACATCAGTGCACAGCTGTCAGCTAAGTTTGCCTTAAAACCCCTCCATCAATCAAACCTAAACCAATAAACGTCCCCACAATGGCTTCCTTGATCTGCTCTCCACTCTCTGACAGGCCTTATTTCCCTTAGATCTTGAAACATTGTCAGATAATCTGACACTGTCAGTCCCAGGAGATTAGTGGAGCGGGTCGAAAGCGTCAAGTTCCTCAGTGTCCACATCACTAAGGAATTATCATGGTCCACACACACACCAACACAGTCGTGAAGAAGTCATGACAACGCCTCTTCCCCCTCAGGAGGTTGAAAAGATTTGGCATGGGCCCTCAAATTCTATAGTTGCACCATTGAGAGCATCTTGACTGGCTGCATCACCGCTTGGTATGGCAACTGCTTGACATCCAACCGCAAGGTGCTACAGGGGGTAGTGCGTACGACCCAGTACATCTCTGGGGCCAAGCTCCCTGCCATCCAGGACCTCTATACCAGGGAGTGTCAGAGGAAGGACCTAAAAATTGTCAAAGACTCCAGCCACCCAAGACATAGACTGCTATAAGATTGCTAAATAGTTAGTTAAATAGTTAACCAATAGCTTCCCGGACTATCTGCATTGACCCTTTAGCACTAATGCTGCAGCTACTGTTTATGTTGCCTGGTCACTTTATCCCTACCTATATGTATCTATCTTTCTTCAATTACCTCGTACCCCTGCACATCGACTCGGTACTGGTACCCTGTGTATATCGCCAAGTTATAGTATCATTACTCATTCCTTGTGTTATTATTTTTCTATCATTTATTTTTTTTTTCTCTCTGCATTGTTGGGAAGGGCCTGTAAGTAACCATTTCCTGATAGTCTACACCTGATGTTTACGAAGCACGTGACAAATAACATTAGATTTGATTAACAGCACTCTGTAAGGCAGTGTTGTGACAGGGAGTAAATATGGCCTACTAAAACTAAGTCATCAATGTTCTGGTATTGCAGGTTAACAGATATTCTGGATAATCTGCTCCAGTTTGTTGCTATTTGAGCTCACATGTCTGCGACCCAGACGCAAATAGAGGACAGCCTGTCTCCATTATGTTGAATATTTCTCACCTGATTTTGTCTCTGTATTGTTTCTGTAAATTAGCTAGATGGATAATAACTGTTATGGTACAGGATTATTGATATGTTGCTTGGGATATACATTTTTCAGGAAACTATTTATTGTCCTGATGACACATCTGATTCCTTTCTTTGTTTATTTTTTTTGCCACATTTAGATCTTTTCTGTTTTGGTTTCCATTACAGAGCAATATTCCTCCATGTTGGGTACATGCGGAACTGCTACACCATTGCTATGGTTCCCCAAGCATCAACAATTTATTGTGTAGAACCCACCTCCTGATTAAACAACATGGAGGAAAAAGAAGGAGAGAGGGAGAGAGAGAAATGGAATAGAGAGAGGGGGATAAAGAGATATAGATGGGGAGATAAAGAGAAACTGAGTTAGAGAGAGAGAGAGAATCTGACATCATTTTGGGATTATGGTGCTATAACAAGCCAGAAGGATTCTCTCATTTTAAGGAGGATAAATTATAGGGGATATGGTATCTGGGTGTTTCTATGGCCACCAGGGAGTAGAAACAGGCTAGTGGGAGAACATGATAATAGCTGTCTTAATTGATGTTAATTGGAGTGCATTCATTGTATAGCTATCTGTCTCAGACTCAGCTGGCCCTGCCCGGGGTTTTGTGTTAAATGCTCTACAACTAAGCTTTCTTAGTGTGCAACAAGCTTTCTCTACCCTTAACCTTGTTCTGAACACCTCCAAAAGAAAGGTCATGTGATTTGGTAAGAAGAATGCCCCTATCATTTATAATTTATTATCATTTAGACAGGCCTCTGCACTTTCTGTTTCTATCGCTCTTTATTTTTTCCCCTTCTGTCCATATCTCTCTCTCCAATGGCAATAATAGCTAGTGCATAGAATCTTCTCTGTGTGTGAATGGCAGAAATGCAATTATGTTGAGAATTTATTTCTGATGTTACAAATAGCAGTCAATTACAGACACAGTAGCAGCTCAGTTGGAAAGTTCAGGACCATGTGCATATACTGTATTAGGAGAGAGAGAGAGAGAGAGATGACTCAGTGTATGAACCCTGTATGGTAGCCATCTTTGCCATAGCATTGGGAATGTGTCATATCCTTGCAGTTTTAACTTCCGATTACTTTACTTGTTACTGGCTTAGCAACTGTAATGTGTTTCTTTGTCAAGTATTACAGTTGAATAGATGCCTGATGAATGACGCCTGTGATCGGTGGTCATGTGCAGATGACCAACTCCATCCTAACCACCAACCCCTTTTCACCAGAACAAGTATTTTGAGGAATTAGTGACCACTGACTTTCATTGTCTGTTCCCTTCTTTCCTTAAAATTACAATATTAAAGTACTGCATTTTGTGTATGTTATATTAGTTCCATACTGGGGACTATCCAGTGTCATTAAGATTAGGGTGCTTGTTCATTTTCATGTTGCATTGAATGAGACATCCAACTATGATTTAACAATAGTTCAGACTGGCTGGTAAAACTGTGTTTGTACAGAGCTGTCTTGTACTCACTCAGCTAGATGTGTTCAGAAGGAAATAGAAAATTCAGTAGAAGTGGTTAGCTAGTAGCTACTTTCACTCTGAAGAAAACAAAAATCCCTAACTGTTGTGGTTGGCTTTTTTGGCTTCTTGTTCTTCTGCAATTACCCATGTGGCCTTGACTGAAGCGGGGCCTAAAAAGATGAGACCATTATACTTTGGTATGACGTTGCCCTCTGCTGGAGAATAGGAAAACCTCAAAACTTCATTGATAATTGCACTTCATTGATAATTGTTACATTTGGTTTCTATCTAAATACAATATGATTCACTCCCAACAAAAATATGTATTGTCTTGGACTTATTATACATATTTTCACTGATTCGATTGCGGTCAGAATGAAGACGTATGCCGCTTTCATGTGCTATTCAGAACTAGGAAACTCTGAAATGTCCGACAGGCTAACTGGGTGTAGTTATACACGTGCCGTGTTCAACCAATTAGCATTTCGAACTTTTCCGACTTTCCAAGTTCCGACTGGTACATGAATGCGGCAACAGCAATGTATGACATCGTTTTCTTAAACTTTTTCAGCTCGAAACACAAATGAGAAATTGACCGTCTTCCCGTGACCCAAATCATCATTCAACGACCCAAATTAATCCTGGTAAAAAAAAATAGCCTAGTGGTTAGAACGTTGGACTAGTAACCGAAAGGTTGTGAGATCGAATTATTGAGCCGACAAGGTAAAAAAATCTGTCGTTCTACCCTTGAACAAGGCAGTTACTGTTCCTAGGATGTCATTGAAAATAAGAATTTGTTCTTAACTGACTTGCCTAGTTAAACAAAGGTTAAATAAAAATAGACCGTGCTTGACTTGAGCAGGAGCTCACCGGCACCTCACATTTTCTACTGCTTGAGCTCCAGTTCCTCATTAAAACTCATTTTTCAACCACTCCACAAATGTCTTGTTATCAAACTATAGATGTGGAAAATCGGTTACGACATCTACTATGTGCATGACACAAGTCATTTTTCCAATTGTTTACAGACAGATTATTTCACTTATAATTCACTGTATCACAAATCCAGTTGGTCAGAGGTTTACATACACTAAATTGACTGTGCCCTTAAACAGCTTGGAAAATTCCAGAAAATTATGTCATGGCTTTAGAAGCTTCTGATAGGCTAATTGATATAATTTGTGTAAATTAGAGTTGTACCTGTGGATGTATTTCAAGACCTACCTTCAAACTTGGTGCCTCTTTGCTTGACATCATGGGAAAAATCTAAAGAAATGAGCCAAGATCTCAGGCCTCTATTACCAAATACTAATTGAGTGTATGTAAACGTATTACCCACTAGGAATGTGACGAAAGAAATACAAGCTGAAATAAATCATTCTCTCTAATATTATTCTGACATTTCACATTCTTAAAATGAAGTGGTGATCCTAACTGACCTAAGGCAGGGAATTTTTACTCTGATTAAATGTCAGGAATTGTGAAAAACTGAGTTTAAATGTATTTGAATAAGGTGTATGTAAACTTCTGACTTCAACTGTAAATATAAACAGTACTGGCACCTATTTCAGTCCAAGTCAAGGACGGTGTAGAGCCAGCCTACGCTTTGTCAAAACATCTGATGGGGATTCCTTGAGTCACATGGACAACTTCTTCATTTTCATTATAAATAGGCTACATTATCTAACAACAAGAAGAGACAACACCACAACTCCCCTCTTCACCACTTCTCCTTCTGAATATTTTGACTTCTATAGTCTTGTTTTCTAATTGATACATTACCTAACAATTCAGGTTTATAGCCTATTCTTCTATAGCCCTTCAAAGCATGTTAGTCAATGTGATTTCCGACAAACGACCCGCTGTTGTGGGATGCTCAGCTTATCGCTCTCACTTTGTCGCTTTCCACTAGATAGCACTGCCACAAAGTGAAAATGGGCTCTATCGTAAATATTAATGAAAGCAAAACATTTGCTTTTTGTTCTTAATTTAAGATTAAGGTTATAAGGTTAGCAGTGTCTGTGATGTTAAGGTTATTGTTAAGTTTAAAATCACAAGAGAATATCTAGAAAAATGTGGGGTTTATGACTTTGTGGTTAGGGAACTAGTTACAACTCATTCTGTCTTGCTTCAGCAGGTTAGTTCAGCAGCAGCAAAATCTGCGGGAAGCTGCAAAGTTGCAAAGGAAATGGGGAGGGAGGGGGGAGTTTGCCTGGCCACTGCACCCAGGGTAATGATGCCACATAGTTGACCAACAAAATGTATCCATACAGCCAAATAATAATGTATTTCCATACATATACATTAAGTATATTTCATAATATAAAAATAAAGGTTAAGTTTAAAAAATAATAATAATAGTGGGCTATAGTGGGCTATTCCACCCTGACATAGCTCCTGTGCATTGTTTCACGTAGCCTAGTGGTTAGAGCATTGGACTAGTAACTGGAAGGTTGTGAGTTCAAACCCCTGAGCTGACAAGGTACAAATCTGTTGTTCTGCCCCTGAACAGGCAGTTAACCCACTGTTCCCAGGCCGTCATTGAAAATAAGGATATGTTCTTAACTGACCTGCCTGGTTAAATAAAGGTCAAATAAAATTAAAATATGATAGCAAACCTTTTATTTCAATTAAGATGATTTGGAGGTGCTTTCAGAGCAATGAGATGTTTTCAGAGCAAAAAAAATTACAAATATTTCATTTGAACAGAAAGTTCAAGTTAACAAATTTCTTTAGTAAAAAGACAGGTGCTGAGGATAATACTTCCATCGTTGTTGAGGCAGAGGACATGTAAATCCTACTGTATTTGTGTGTAGGCCGTGTATCTGATACTGTCTGGCCAAAGAGTATGGCATGTCATGGGCAGCTTATAGTAAGACATAGGGAAACTGTCACTTCTAATCAGGGACTGATTTAGACCTGGGACAACAGGTGTGTGCAATTAATTATCAGGTTGAATACCCCTCCTTTAGATAGTTTCAGCCACTTGTGTATTGAAGGAATGTTGGCTGGTGCACAGTGCACTGTTCGAATGATGGAATTATTTTGGAATGAACGGTGCAAAGGTAACCTACTTTTTGAAGTGATTTGTTTGACAATCACATGAAAAAGCATGACTGGTTGTTTTCATGGCACATTACAAGCTAATTCATTTTTACTGGATGTCTCAGCCTTCATGGTCAGGCTAGAATAGATGGAAGGCATTGAACTGAGTGAGACACCGAGGATTTCCTCATTACTGAGAAATACCCTGGTCGTCTGACTTGTTATGGCAACCACAGGGGGACACCACACTAACAAACAAACTAGCCACTCAGTCAGTCAGTGTCCATGTGAGGCAATGCACATGATGAAAGCATACGATCTGATGGTCAGCAGGAAAGTCCTGAGGTATGCCTGTCAGCTGTCTTTAACTATAGTTGTCAATGAGCAACATATCTGACCACTGCTGATTCCATCATTTCTCTCATTGTACATTGTGATTTCACATGCCTTTCTATATTCCACATTGAGGGGGGGGGGCACATCGCAAGTTTAAGACCATGTTTAGCCATTGTTCTCTCTCTTACGTCTGGTCTTAACGAGATGGTCACGGTTGTTTTATACGGGTATCCTTGATTTATTTGACGTGGGCTATGGCCAAACAGTAGCCTCTTGGCAAAAAATAAATGCATTGTAAATTCGTACCTCTGTCTGGACAATTGTTCCTTTATGATCTAGCCAGATCATTACAATATTAATAATCTTTATCTGTGTTGAAGTCAGCTTGTTGGGACTGATTATCAGAGAAACATTGACCTCTGGTGGATGAGAAGTGATCCATTACCTTGGATCAACTTAATTTTTCTATGAGCTCCTTATCGCCATCAGGTGGAGTTGAACATTCATAGCATGTCAATTGTTTGGGGAGAACGACAGGGCTGAGCATGAGGTGCAGGCCAAAGACTAGTCAGTGGATATAGAGCACAATCCTTTACCACAAGTGGTTTCCTGCTACGAGATGAGATTCAGCTGTATGAAGATGTAAATGTGATGGGATTATAAAGACAATTACAGCTAACTTTATTTAGGGGTTACTTATTTCCCATAGTTGGAAAAAAATGTGTGTGTTTCTGTTTATGCACGTACTTGTGTGTGGGTACAGGTTACAGACATTTTTTGGCATCTTGTGTATGTGTGTGGTAACACAATCTTCACCAGTGTGTGTCTGGTACTGATAAATGTGTTTTGCATCCCTTTAAGCCATGACTCCTGAGATAAAGCGTGCGTGCCTTTGTCTGTTTCCCTCCAAGTGTGCTGTGCGCTCGCTATCTGTGTGTTCCTGTGGGCGTGTGTGTTTTGTGTTCTCCCTCCCCCTTCCTCTGAGCGGCTGACTGACAGTGATCCCGGCTGACTGAATAGAGCTCTTATGAGCTTGCATTCTTCCATCTTTCAATGGAATGTTTACAGAGTGGTTTACAAGCCCACCGATCCCTGCTCTCTCCCCCAGTCCTAAGCCTCTTGTGCCAATGTCTTATTATACCATTTGTGGAATGTTTTAGTGCCTGCAATACACTGCAGCCAGTGGCTCAAATGGACTTTTGGACGGCTGCTTTGGAGAAGATGAGATCAGGGTGAAAACAGCAACATTGCAACCCCCAACTGGGCAAACATGGTCCCGCTCATCTCCTGCCTGTGTGGGTGGATGTCACCTAAGACACAGCCACACACAAATTCACACACGCACGTACAAATATATTTCAACTAAATGACATGGTTTTGGCATTGTGTTACCCTAATTAGGTATTTAAGAAATGGATTTGTGTTTATAGATTTTGATTTATTGATTTCATAGGTCAATGGAATGTTTTCTTAGGTCATTCTCTATGCCAGTTTTCCAAGCTGTCTCTCTCTACACTACAAATGTTATTTTAGAATGGCTTCAAAGCTGCCTTGTCAATCATTGGGGATATTAGATATTAGGTTCTTTGATTCATTGACTAAAGCCCACCCTCCACGGTGCTGCTCCATTTAGCCCGAGTGCCAACCTGTTGGATTACTGCCTGCTGGCTACATTTGTCTGGGTCAGAGACGGCGTAACCGTAACCCCTACAGACTGGCACAGTGGCACCTCAGGCTAGGGATGCATCCTAAATGGCAACCTCTTCCCTATATTGTAAACTGCTTATGACCACGGTTCTGGTCATAAGCAGTGCACTATATAGGGAATAGTGTGCCATTTGTGATGCAGATGAGCACAACCCTGTCTCATTGTTGAGGAATCCAGACGGTATGATAAAACATACAAAAAGTGAAGTGTGGGCTTGCAACATGCGCATTTCTGACACCCAACCTCTTTCCACTATACCTCATTATTGTGTCCATCGATTCATACTGAAAAAAGTATATTCGGAATATATTTTGTGTTGCGTAAATAAACCTGTGACAGCCCCGTCCTTGAGCTTGATTCTAATTGGATTGAGTTCCATCAATTCTATTGGGCAGTGCACATTGAGATAAATACTATTAGTAAGATTGCAAAGGAATGACACAGTTCTTGAACAATCTAAATGCTTTGCTTACACCCCTCAAATGGTTTTGTGTCCCCACAAAACATGTTGCTAGGCCCGTGCAAGAGGAGCAGAGCCACCCCCCACCCCCTCCTAACCCTCCCGGCTCTTAATGTGCCCACAAATACTTTCTAGCGCCAAACACCCCTTTCTGTTTTGGTGGAGTTAAAAAGATAAGCACAGATATCAGAGACTTTCATTGGAACACACAAAAAAACTGGATAAAACACACACACAGGGATGTGGGCACGATGAGAAGCTAAATTAAAACATCTTGAAATCATGACATGGCCACTTTTGTCCTCTATTGCGACGGAGTTGAAGAAAATAAAATAGACACCACCCCTTGCCAAAAACAGACCTATCAGGCATGGAGATTGATATCAGGGGGTCTGTTTTGAAAACTGTTCCCCCACCTCCCCCCTCCCACCCCCTGGGAAAACAGCGACAACAAATTAGCCTTCTTTTATGCCCAGGCCCAGGGACGACACTTGGACAGCCATGAGATTGTCCGCCCGGGTTCCCATGAACCTCACTAACCTTCCCTTTCAGCTAAGAAGGAAGCAGCCATTGTGCCAGCACCTGTTTCTGTGGAAATTGGTAAAATGATGGCTTTGTTAGGCATCACCCAGGCAACCTGGAGAAAAGGGACATAGTGGGGACTGGGGGGTGGGGACAGGAGTTGGACAAGGAGGGTCCAAACACGAGGGGAGATAAGGAGTGCCTTTGCTGAGAATCAGGAGATGCATTCTCTCTCCCTGATCCTGGTATGACAGAGAGAGGTTTCTAATCACGGGTCTAACCAGTGTTTTTTAGACTGCACTAGCCTTGCTGGCCTTAGAGTCCAACCCTACCTTCTTCCACTGATCTGTCTGGTTTGACATTGTGTTAGTGAGCTGGTTGGGCTTTGTTGAATAGCTGTAAGAGAGAGAGGGGAGGGGGATGAAGTCATTCACTTCGTGTCCATTAAATATTCCATCCCAGTCATAGATAGCGGTTTAGTTTCAACAGGAGTATTTCTGCTATTTTGGGATATCTGTTGTGATTAGTGTACTGGAGGAGAAGGAGTGTGGCTGGACAAGACCACTGGCATATGTTTTCAAGTGACAACTCACACAGCAGGAGATTATTTCTGATTCATATTGACAACATTGGTAGATTTTAAAAGAAGAAAAGTGTGATTTTATACCAAAAACAGAAATACATTTTTAGCAGAAAAATTTGGAATTTTATATTTATCTAATCAATATTTCTAATGACAACTTTTGGTCCAAGACAGAATACAAAAATAGGACCTCTGTAATCCTCAGTTACATGCTAGGTTGCCCTCCCTTGTTACCCCAGCAGATTTTCAGCATCACTCTTGTACCACAGACTGGCAATTTTCCACAGAGAGAGAGCTCTTTTACCTAGACAGACACGCTCATTAGCCTTCTTCAGATTTGGAAACGTCCCACCATTTCCTCTTGGGGGGGCCAACCGTCCTGGACTCGACCGCATATCAAGCACTGATTAATAGAACCTTTCCACCAATATAGGTCTTGCACCAAAACACAATCAACATTATTGTCAACTAAAATAACTGTTTTAGTGGTCTGAAAAGAAAACACTTGTAGGAGAGAGTGGGGTAAGTTGAGCCATCACTCCGTCAAAGGAAATATAGTTTTCCTTCTGTTTTCCTTCTAACAAAGATATCTACATATATTTCAGGATGTTGTGTATCACTGGAAGTAATCTGAATTCATGTAAACATTACAGCTTTGAAAACATAGCTTGTCCAAAATTGTCTCTTGACACATCTTACTCTGGATAAATTGGGCCGCGGGACAGGGTAAGTTAAGCCGCCTACACATTTCTGTAATGACTTAAATATTACCACTACGATTTTAAAACTATGTCTATCTTTATTTCCCAAACACAATTCAACACTATCACTTTTTTTAAGCATCTTTTAAAAGAGGCTTAACACCTAACAAAGAATTTGTAAAAAAATAAATAAAATTGCACTTCTAACAGGCCAGACCCTGTTGTTACCTCCTGTCCCAGTGATAATGACTTGCATTACACCTGGGAAGAAAACACTTCAATTTGCTCAACTTGCAAACATTTTGACTATATTAGCCCACACAGCTACAAGGATGCAATCTAATGCTAGGTTTAGGACCTCAAATTGAAGCGTAACTGATTATATCAAACTTTATTTGTCACATGCACCAAAAACAACAAGTGTAGACCTTACCGTGAAATGCTTACTTTAGCCCTTAACCAACAGTGCAGTTCAAGAAGAGTTAAGAAAATATTTACCAAATAAACTAAAGTAAAAAATAATAAAAATATATTGAACAACCTTTAAATGATCAAATGTATTTTGATTTGTTTAACACTTTTTTGGTTACTACATGATTCCATATGTGTTATTTCATAGTGTTGATGTCTTCACTATTATTCTAAAATGTAGAAAATAGTACATATAAAGAAAAACCCTTGAATGAGTAGGTGTGTCCAAACGTTTGACTGGTACTGTATACATTTTGTGTATGGTATCCTAGAAACAAGGGTGGCTCAACTGGACTGTTCGGAAAGTCCTGGATCACATACATGTCCACGTTACAACAAGATATTATCTAAATATTTAATGGGAAGACCAACATTTCTTGTTAAATTCCCCATGTCTCCAATCTCGATCATTTCCATGTGGCCTGTGGTTTTACTAAAGTCAATTTCAGGTTTTCATCTAAAAAATACACCATCGTTCATTTAGAACTTTCCATGACATTCAAATCAAGAGCATTCCAGTTGAATATATAACATCAAATATGATGACTTTATTCAATGGAAATCCTCCTTATAACTACATACAGCATGCAGCCTTTGTTTTTGACCCGTAAAAGGGGTGAGGACAGGATAACGGGCTAGTTGGGCAGACGGGGAGTTGGATGTTGGCCACTGCCACCATTTCTCTCTCTCTCTCTCCTTGTGTGGTGGTGGTATACAGGCGGTTGGCCAAGCAGGAGGAGATGCAATGTCTCTTGGGTGTCTAATGGGGGTGTTGTGGCATGGCATCCACAGGGCCTTTCAGAGGCAGAGATGGGCAGTTCAGACAGAGAGGTTGTCCTCTCTCCATTGGGGAACCCACACAGGCTTTGTGCCAGGGATGAATAGAGACTTCATTTAGCATGCGGGTGCACTCCAACCACTGCTTGGTGCCAGGTTGACCTGCCCTTTCAGGACCAACCACATTGTCCTCTGGGTAGGCTGGTTGAGTAAAAGCTCACTCTGACTCAAGTCAAATGACATTTTATTTGTCACATGCTTCGTAACAAAAGGTCTAGACTAACAGTGAAATGTTTACTTACGGGTCCTTTTCCAACAATGCAGAGTTAAAGATAGAACTATATATATATATATACACTGCTCAAAAAAATAAAGGCAACACTAAAATAACACATCCTGGATCTGAATGAATGAAATATTCTTATTAAATACTTTGTTTATTTATATAGTTGAATGTGCTGACAACAAAATCGCACAAATTATCAATGGAAATCAAATTTATCAACCCATGGAGGTCTGGATTTGGAGTCACACTCAAAATTAAAGTGGAAAACCACACTACAGGCTGATCCAACTTTGATGTAATGTCCTTAAAACAAGTAAAAATGAGTCTCAGTAGTGTGTGTGGCCTCCATGTGCCTGTATGACCTCCCTACAACGCCTGGGCATGCACCTGATGAGGTGGCGGATGGTCTCCTGAGGGATCTCCTCCCAGACCTGGACTAAAGCATCCTGGACAGTCTGTGGTGCAACGTGGCGTTGGTGGATGGAGCGAGACATGATGTCCCAGATGTGCTCAATTGGATTCAGGTCTGGGGAACGGGCGGGCCAGTCCATAGCATCAACGCCTTCCTCTTGCAGGAACTGCTGACACACTCCAGCCACATGAGGTCTAGCATTGTCTTGCTTTAGGAGGAACCCAGGGCCAACCGCACCAGCATATGGTCTCACAAGGGGTCTGAGAATCTCATCTAGGTACCTAATGGCAGTCAGGCTACCTCTGGCGAGCACATGGAGGGCTGTGCGGCCCCCCCAAAGAAATGTCACCCCACACCATGACTGATCCACCGCCAAACCGGTGATGCTGGAGGATGTTGCAGGCAGCAGAACGTTCTCCACGGCATCTCCAGACTCTGTCACGTCTGTCACATGTGCTCAGTGTGAACCTGCTTTCATCTGTGAAGAGCACAGGGCGCCAGTGGCGAATTTGCCAATCTTGGTGTTCTCTGGCAAATGCCAAACGTCCTTCACGTTGTTGGGCTGTAAGCACAACCCCCACCTGTGGACGTCGGGCCCTCATACCACCCTCATGGAGTCTGTTTCTGACCGTTTGAGCAGACACATGCACATTTGTGGCCTGCTGGAGGTCATTTTGCAGGGCTCTGGCAGTGCTCCTCCTTGCACAAAGGCAGAGGTAGCGGTCCTGCTGCTGGGTTGTTGCCCTCCTACGGCCTCCTCCACGTCTCCTGATGTACTGGCCTGTCTCCTGGTAGCGCCTCCCTGCTCTGGACACAACGCTGACAGACACAGCAAACCTTCTTGCCACAGCAATGGCACTGATGTGCCTTCCTGGATGAGCTGCACTACCTGAGCCACTTGTGTGGGTTGTAGACTCCGTCTCATGCTACCACTAGAGTGAAAGCACCGCCAGCATTCAAAAGTGACCAAAACATCAGCCAGGAAGCATAGGAACTGAGAAGTGGTCTGTGGTTATCACCTCCAGAACCACTCCTTTATTGGGGGTCTCTTGCTAATTGCCTATAATTTCCACCTGTTGTCTATTCCATTTGCACAACAGCATGTGAAATTTATTGTCAGTGTTGCTTCCTAAGTGGACTGTTTGATTTCACAGAAGTGTGATTGACTTGGAGTTACATTGTGTTGTTTAAGGGTTCCCTTTTTTTGAGCAGTGTATATTGAAATAATGACATGAGGAATAAATACCCAGTGAATAACAAATAACAATAACAAGTTAAAAAAATATGAGGTGTACCAGTACCGAATTGATGTCGAGTGGTACGAGTTGATGCAAATTAATTTCTTAAAAATCATATAATGTGATTTTCTGGATTTTTGTTTTAGATTCCGTCTCTCACAGTTGAAGTGTACCTATGATATAAATTACAGACCTCTACATGCTTTGTAAGTAGGAACACTGCCGCTTTTGCAGGTTATCAAATACTTGTTCTCCCTACTGTATGTGGTGTGTGTGAAAGTGTGTGTGTGTGGAATCAATTTGTATGTGTGCGCGTGTTGTGTGTGTGGGCATACAATTGAAGTCGGAAGTTCACATACACCTTAGCCAAATACATTTACTCAGTTTTTCAAAATTCCTGACATTTAATCCTAGTAAAAATTCAGTGTCTTAGGTCAGTTAGGATCACTCTTTATTTTAAGATTGTGAAATGTTCAAATAATAGTAGAGAGAATGATTTATTTCAGCTTTTATTTCTTTCATCACATTCCCAATGGGTAAGAAGTTTACGTAAACTCAATTAGTATTTGGTAGCATTGCCTTTAAATTGTTTAACTTGGGTCAAACGTTTCAGGCAGCCTTTCACAAGCTTCCCACAGTAAGTTGGGTGAATTTTGTCCCCTTCCTCCTGACAGAGCTGGTATACTGTAACTGAGTCAGGTTTGTAGGTCTACTTGCTCACACACGCTTTTTCAGTTCTGCCCACACATTTTCTATAGGATTGAGGTCAGGGCTTTGATGACCACTCCAATACCTTGACTTCGTTGTCCTTAAGCCATTTTGCCACAACTTTGGAAGTACGCTTGGGGTCATTGTCCATTTGGAAGACCAATTTGCGACCAAGCTTTAACTTCCTGACTGATGTCTTGAGATGTTGCTTCAAAATATCCACATAATTTTCCTACCTCATGATGCCATCTATTTTGTGAAGTGCACCAGTCCCTCCTGCAGCAAAGCACCCCCACAACATGATGCTGCCACCCCCGTGCTTCACTGTTGGGATGGTGTTCTTCGGCTTGCAAGCCTCCCCCTTTTTCCTCCAAACATAACAATGGTCATTATGGCCAAACAGTTATATTTTTCTTTCATCAGACTAGAGGACATTTCTTCAAAAAGTACGATCTTTGTCCCAATGCGCAGTTGCAAACTGTAGTCTGGCTTTTTTGTGGTGGTTTTGGAGCAGTGGCTTCTTCCTTGCTGAGCTGCCTTTCAGGTTATGTCGATACAGGACTCATTTTACTTTGGATATAGATACTTTTGTACCTGTTTCCTCCAGCATCTTCACACTATTGGTTGTACAGATGAACGTGGTACCTTCAGGCATTTGGAAATTGCTCTCAAGGATGAACCAGACTTGTGGAGGTCTACCAGGTCTTGGCTGATTTCTTTTGATTTTTCCCATGATATCAAGCAAAGAGGCACTGAGTGTGAAGGTAGGCCTTGGAAATACATCCACAAGTACACCTCCAATTGACTCAAATTGTTAATTAGCATATCATAAGCTTCTAAAGCCCTTTTAAATTTACTAAGCTGTTTAAAGGCACAGTCAACTTAGTGTATCTAAACTTTTGACCTGATGGAATTGTGATACAGTGAATTATAAGTGAAATTATCTGTCTGTAAACAATTGGAAAAATTACTTGTCATGCACAAAGTAGATGTCCTAAGCATATGTAAACTTCTGAGTTCAACTGTAGGTAGTGTATATGTGTGTATTGGTGTGTCAGTGTAAGTACACTATATATACAAAGTATGTGGATACCCCTTAAAATGAGCGGATTCAGCTATTTCAGCCATACTAGTTGCTGACAGGTGAATAAAATCTGTGCCTTGCAGTTGCCGTACCAAGCGGTGTTGCAGCCAGTCAAGATGCTCTGAATGCTGCAGCGGTAGAGCTGAGGAGCTGAGGGCCCATCCCAAATCTTTTCAACCTCCTGAGGGGAAGAGGCTCTGTCGTGCCCTCTTCACAACAGTGTGTGTGGATCTTGATAATTCCTTAGTTATGTTGACACAGAGGAACTTGAAGCTCTCGACCCACTCAACTACAGCCCCATCGATGGGGATGAGGGCGTGCTTGCCTCCCCGTTTCCTGTAGTCCAAGATTAGCTGCTTTGTCTTGCTGACATTGAGGGAGTGGTTGTTGTCCTTGCACCACAATGCCAGGTCTCTGAACTCCTCCCTATAGGCTGCCTCATCGGTGATCAGTCCTGCCACCGTTGTGTCGTCAGCAAACCTGTTGATGTTGTTGGAGAGAGTACAAGGGACTAAGTACACACACCTGAGGGGCCCCCGTGTGGATGATCACCACGGCGAATGCGTTGTTGCCTACCCTCACCACCTGGGGGTGGCCCGTCGGAAAGTGCAGGATCCAGTTGCAGAGGGAGGTGTTCAGTGCCAGGTTCCTAAGCTTGGTAATGAGCTTTGAAGGGTTTGAATGTTGAGCTGTAGTCATTGTTATTCCTTTTGGCAGGTTGCATTGCCGTTATTGGGCTATTACAGAACGGCTCAGAGGTAGGTTGAAAATGTCAGTGAAAATACTTGCCAGCTGGTCAGTGCATGCTCTGAGTACGTGTCCTGGTATTAAGTCTGGCCCCGCGGCCTTGCGCATGTTAACCTGTTTAAAGGTCTTACTCACATCAGCTACGGAGAATAAGATCACACAGACGTACATAACCACTATTGCTCTCATGCATGGTTCAGTGTTTGCCTCGAAGCGAGCACAGAAGACATTTAGCTCATCTGGTAGGCTTGTGTCGCTGGGCAGCTCGTGGCTGGGTTATCCTTTGTAATCCCGTATAGTTTGCAAGCCCTGCCACATCTGTCAAGCATCAGAGTCATTGTAGTAGGATTCGATCTTAGTTCTGTATTAACGCTTTGCCTGTTTGATGGCTCATCGGAGGTCATAGTAGTATGTCTTATAAGCATCTGGATTAGTGTCCCACTCCTTGAAAATGGCAGCTCTAGAAATCAAATCACATTTTACTTGTCACATGCGCCGAATACAACAGCTTATCAAGAAATTCTTACTTAAAAGCCCTTAAAAACAATGCAGTTCAATAAATAAATAAAAAGTAACACAATAAAATAACAATAACGTGGATATATACCGGTATCAAGTCAATGTGCATGGGTACATGTTAGTTGAGGTGCATAGATAATAACTATGCATAAATAATTAACAGCAAGTAGCAGCAATGTAAAAACAAAGGGGGGGGGGGGTCAATGTAAATAGACCAAGTGGCCATTTGAGTAATTGTTCAGCAGTGTTATGGCTTGGGGGTAGAAACTGTTAAGGAGCCTTTTGGACCTTGAGTTTGCTCTCCAGTATTGCTTGCCGTCTTTGACAATTTTTTGGGGCCTTCCTATAACCTTTATTTCAGTGCGGATATTGCCTGTAATCCATGGTTTCTGATTGGGGTATGTACATGCGGTTACTGTGGGGACGAAGTCGTTGATGCACTTATTAATGAAGCCAAGTGACTGATGTGGTAAACTGCTCAATGCCATCAGATAAATCCTGGAACATATTCCAGTCTGTGTTAGCGTAACAGTCCTGTGGATGCTTAGACACAGGACTGTTACGCTAACACAGACTGGAATATGTTCCAGGATTTATCTGATGGCATTGAGCAGTTTACTGGTTTATTTGTGGTTTATTTGTTTATTTGTTTATTTGTTTATTTGGATCCCCTTTAGCTTTTGCAGAAGCAGCAGCTGCTCTTCCAGGGGACCACAAAAAAAATACAAAACACGAAAAGTAAAAAACACTGATACACTGACGAGGACAATTTCAAATACAACGATATACAAACAATACCAAAACATAAATTCAAACAATACAACAAAAAATGGTGTGTGAGGGCCTCCCGGGTGGCGCAGTGGTTAAGGGCGCTGTACTGCAGCGCCAGCTGTACCACCAGAGACTCTGGGTTGGCGCCCAGGCTGGGCTCGACCGGGAGGGCCGTGGGGCGACGCACAATTGACCCAGAGTCGACCGGGTTAGGGAGGGCTTGGCCGGTAGGGATATCCTTGACTCATCGCGCACCAGCTACTCCTGTGGCGGGCCGGGCGCAGTGCACGCTAACCAAGGTTGCCAGGTGCATGGTGTTTCCTCCGACACATTGGTGCGGCTGGCTTCTGGGTTGGATGTGCGCTGTGTTAAGAAGCAGTGCGGCTTGGTTGGGTTGTGTATCCGAGGACGCATGACTTCCAACCTTTGTCTCTCCCAAGCCTGTACAGGAGTTGTAGCGATGAGACAAGATAGTAGCTACTAAACAATTGGATACCACGAAAAAGGGGTAAAAATTAAAACAAAAAAAATGCAACTCCATTTCAGGAGTTGCTGTTTAATAATTTTTTTAAGGTAAACTATTTACTTGAGTAATTGGAGATGATTGTTTTAAGATGGTCATACCGTAGATAATTTAGGCATAACAAATCTTGGCGATATAACAAAGCTCAGGAAATATTTTGGTTTTCTGGGCACAAAACTGCCTCCATACATAAAAAAAACAGTAACTGGTTCCACCGCAGATGCGGAAGGTTGACATATAGGAGGATGCAGTGGATTGAGACACAGCCCATGCAAAAAAAAGTATCTCTTGCTTCAACTGACGGAGGCATGGGTCATCAATAGACTCTTAAGGATTAAGGGCAAGGCATGCTGCTATGTTTTGAGCCAGCTGCAGCTTTGATAAGTCTTTCTTTGCTGAACTTGACTATATTACCAGACAGTAATCAAGATGGGACAAGACCAGAGCCTGAACAACTAGAGCAGTTGATTTTTGTGTCAAAAACACAGAACATCTATTAATAGCATACATACCCCTCCCTATCTTCTCAACAACTTTGTCTTTATGACTTGCCCGTGATAATTTACCATCCAATTTTGTACCTAGGAGTTTAACTTCATCAACTTGCTCAATGGGCACGACTTTTATGTTCAACTCCAGTTGAGGTCTTAAAAAATGTTTTGAACCAAATACAATGCTTTTTGTTTTAGATGTATTTAAGACCAGTTTATTATTTAGCACCGATACTGACTGTAACTCCTTATTTTGAATTTCCATGAGCTCACTAGCTTTGGGTGCTGACATGTAGAGTGTGGAATCATCTGCATACATAGTCATTCTAGCTTTGTGTAAGACCAGTGGCAAATCATTTGTAAAAATAGAGAAGAGTAACGGCCCAAGGCAGCTGCCATGAGGGACACCGCATTGTACGTATTTGATGATGGAGAAGCTTCCATTGAAGAACACCCTCTGAGTTCAATTGGATAAATAACTGCATGTGATGGGAGTTGATGTAAAGTTTTTTACAATAACTATTTATGATCAATAACTTCAAAGGCTGCAGTGCAATCTAACAATACTGCTACAACTATTGTCTTATTATCAATTTATTTTAACCAATTATCAGTCATCTGAGTCAGTGCAGTACAAGTTGAGTGCCCTTCTCCATGTTCATGCTGAGTCAGTAGTTAACTTGTTCTCTGAAAATAGCATTGTATTTGGTTAAACACAATCCTCTCCATCAGTTTACTAAGAACAGTCAGCAAACTGATTGTGCAGCTGTTAGTTTTTTACAATGTTAAGGCAGTGGAATTACCTTAGCTTCCTTCCACACCTGTGGAGACATACTCATTTAGACTTTGGTTAAAGATAAAGCAAATAGGAGTGGCAATACAGTCTGCTACCATTCTCAATAGTTTCCCATCAAATTTGTCTATACCTGATGGCTTATCATTATTGATGAATAACAATATGTTTTGCACCTCTCCCACAATAACTTGAGCAAATTCAAAACAGCAATCTTTCATTATTATATATTTTACTGAAAAATATGATGGTTCTCTGTTCAATGTCATCCACTTTACAAGTGAAATAGTCATCGAAATGATTGCCAATATCAAAAGTTTTTGTAATAAATGACCCATCAAATTGATTTAAGGTACTCCAAAGTGTTTCCATTGTGTTTTATGTCATTGATCTGTGTTTGGTAATATAATGTCTTCTTCTTTTTGTTAAGTTTAGTCCAACATTTCTCAATTTGTATTATGTCAACCAATCCGCTGAGCAGCCTGACTTGTTTGCCATCTCTTTTGCATAATTTATTTGAACCATACAATTGATCAATTCATCATCAATACAGGAGGGTCTAACATTTATCACAGTTAGTTTCTTAAGAGGTGCATGCTTGTCAACAGTTGGCATGAATATTTGTTTTAATACTTCCAGTGCACTTCCAGGATTCACTTCCTCATACACATCAGACCAACATACATGTTTTACATCTTCGACAAAAGAGTTGAGAAAACATGTTGTGTGATCTCTTGTAAATTACTTTAGGCCCAACATTTGTCTTTCCTTATTGCCACAATGTTATGGTCACCACAGCCAAAGGAAAAATTATATTGTTTTGGAGCAAATCACAAATCCAACACTATTGGTATGCACTCTAGTTGGTTGAGTGATAACCTGGATCATATTACAGGCATTAGTCACAGTTCGAAGCTTTGTCTTGAGAGGACAGCTAATTGCTAACCAGTCAATGTTCACCCTGAAAATAGACCTCTCTGTTAAATGGAAATGGAAAAAAATACTCAACATAATCAGCACCTCCCCAACATCACCAAATGTGAAAATTGCACATTTCTATGTTTTGTATTAAAAAAAAGATTGAGGAAATAAGTGTTTCCAATGACATCATCACTGGAAACACTGATCTTCCTCTATATTTTTTACTACAAGACATAGAAACGCGCCATTTTCACTTTTTGATGCTGGGGTGGTGCTGAAGATGATGAATACAAAGTAGAAAATGATAGAAATTTTCATTTAAAATCACACACATTATCAAGCATTTCACACATAACATTAAAGTACTGACTGTTAGCACTTGGTGGCCTATATCAGCACCGCAAAAGAAGAGGCTTTAAATGAGGCAGGAAAACTTGCAAACACAACATTTGACAAGAGATCTTCTCTAAACTTAACAGGAATATGGCTCTGAACATGTAAAGCAACACCTCCCCCAAAGGCATTTCTGTAAATGTTATATCCCTGTATTGCAACTGCTGTGTCATCAAAGGAATTAAATCAGTTTCAGAGATGGCCAATATATGAATGTTATCCGATGTTAGCAAGTTATTGATTTCATTAACCTTATTTCTAAGGCTACATATATTAATGTGGGCTATTCTTAATCGTTTCCTTGGTAGCTTATCGGGAATATACATAATATGGAGACAAATGTTTTGCTTGTAAGTAGGAAGCAGGATAGAGTTATGGTCTGATTTGCCAAAGGGAGGGCCTTGTAGGAGTAAAATAAATCTAGTTTTGTTTCCTCTAGTTGCACAGGTGACATGCTGGTAAAAATTTGATAAAACAGATTTCAGTTCCCCTGCATTACAATCACCGGACATGAGAAACGCCGCCTCTAGATGTGCATTTTCTTATATGCTTATGGCCCTATTCAGCTTGTTGAGTGCGGTCTTAGTGCCGTCATGGTAAATAGCATGGTCTGCAGCTTATCATGAGGTTTTCTAACTCAGGCTAGCAAAACCTTGAGACTTCCTTAACATTAGAGATCGCACACCAGCTGTTGTTAACAAAGAGACACAACCCTCCTCCCTTTATCTTGAAAATGCATGGAAAAACCATTGAGATGTATATTGTCCTTGTTCAGTCACGACTCTAAGAATAATATAATATTAGTGTTTCAGGTCCCATAGGATAGTCTCGAACGGAGCTCTTCCAGTCTGTTCTCCAGTGTCTGCACTTTTGCCAATAGTACAGACGGTGGTCTATTTTCTCGCCAATGTCGCATCACCTGCCTCTCTTTCATCGTTGCTTCCTTTTACGAGTCCAGGGGATTAGGGCCTGGTCCAGAGTAAGCAGATTGTGCAGAGCTGTCGACTCGTTGAAGTGAAAATGTTCATGCAAGTCGAGGTTAGTGATCGCTGTTCTGATGTCCAAAAGATGTTTTCGGTCATAAGAAATGATGGCGGAGACATTATGTACAAAAAAAGTTCAGATCAGCGTAAAAAAAACACACACAATAGCAGAATTGGTCAGGAGTCCATAACAGGGCTACTATCCACTGCAGCGCCAACTTTTACATCTGACTGAACAATAAGGAACGCATACAGTGAGGAGAAGAGTAAAATGATATAGGACTGGTTTTCCGTACACAGATTAAGTTGACTGTGCCTTTAAAATGCTATTTCAATTAAGATTCACCTTTTGAGCATGCTTTTTTAGCACGCAACTTATTATGTGACTTGTTAAGCACATTTTTACTCCTGAACTTTATTAGGCTTGCCGTGACAAAGGGGTTGAATACCCATTGGCAAAACATTTCAGGTTTTACTTTTTTTTTTTATGAATTTGTAAAAAATTCAAAAAAGATTATTCCACTTTTACGTTATGGGATATGTTGTGTAGTCCAGTGACACAAAATGTCAATGTAATATATTTTAAATTCAGCTGTAACACAACAAAATGTGGGAAAAGTCAAGGGGTGTGAATACTTTCTGAAGGCACCGTATATGCTCTGTGACATATACAGCATTATACAAAGCAAAACGTCAGACCTTGGCATATCCAAATCAATTACATCACAGTTTTCTACATAGCTTTTGCTGTCTTGTTGAAGTGTCATTTACATTCATGTGTTTTCACATATCTAGTTTTCACATATCTAGTTTGATCCTTTGAAAGAAAAACATAACATACGGTCAGTTCTGTATATCAAATTGTCTGTGTGTTACAGTACTGTATATGAGCGTCGTTACTTCCAAAAAACCGTCTTTAAATACAGCACTGTGGAAACATTGGGATGACCGGGGTCTTATGAAACCTACTAAAAGTGTCTTCACGTCAAATGTGTGTTATTTATCCCTGCTGTGTGTGACGTTACCTTCACTGTATGTTGTGACCAGGTCATCTGTACTAGGAGGTAAGGCTAATGCTCTAGTCAAAAGTAGTGCACTATGCAGGGAATAGGGTGCCATTTGGGACTCAGTCACTGTCTCCATTAGGCCGACTGTCAGGCCCCTATTTAAAATTCTCCCTGTTTTCTGTGAAATATTTTTGTGTAGGAGGGGGAGTATTGTTCTAGGGGTTTGGAGAGAAAGATGGATCCAGCTGCACACACACGTGTGCGCGCCCACACAAACACACGTATGCTAGCACATGCACAAATGTACGTATACAAACACACGCACACACACAGACACACACACAAGGCCGGGGAAGCGAAACACATGGCTGGTTTTCTGGCCTGGGCGCAGTGTGGTGTGTGAGGGGGCTAGTTAAGGATGATTTACTCCCGTTCTGGGATTCACAGGATGCCTCCAGTTCAACTGATTTCCCAGAGCCAGCGGAAGCTGCTACCAGCCACAGCAGGCAGGAATTCTCATCCCCTCCTCATCATCCATGTGTCAGACAGGCAGGCAGCCCCACAGGCTGGAGGGGGGTAGGAGGGAGGCAGACAGAATCAGGGCAAGGTACATGGAGCTACCTGTCTGCTTCTGATCTTATGGGGTTTAAACGGTAACGGTAACAGCCCTGTCTCACTGGCCGAGACAAAATATGAATCTAGCAATTCCCCAGGCTTACCACAAGGGAGAGCTGTTACAATGAGTCAAATCTAATTCTCAAATCAGATCTAAGTAGATATACATGTATAAATAATAATAGGTGAATAACGGATGTAAACCCAGTGTGGTTGGGTTTTGTTTACTTTTATATAGGCCTCTTAATACACACAATTGTTTCCACACATTTTATGGTGCTTGGAGTTACAGTCCTATGGGGAAATTAGCAAATGCTGAAACATGCTGAAGTATCACTTAGTAGAGAATGCATTTACAACAGTGATAGCATAATTATTTTTATGGTGTGAGACCATTTTAGTTGGAGTGAAACCCTATTACCTTGTTGAAGAAACAATGTTTGGCTTATTAGATTGCATGGTTATTTAAATTACATTTTCCACATGTTCAATTCTTTGTTGTGTGTCCATAGAATTGTTTCAGGTAAGGTAAATGTTAAATGCATGCTGTGCTATGAAATTATCTTGTGATAATACAGATGGAGGATCTTAATTTGATCACTCTTGTTGGTGAGAATTTTCCTGCATGGCAGTAAATGCAAAGTTGTAGTTTGCATTCAAGGTTTAAAAATGCTTCTAAAGTTTGTAATTTCCTCTTTAAAATGTCAGACAAATCCTAAATAAAATGTCCATTAATTATAATCTACATAAATATTCACATTTCCTGTTGCTTCAGGATTCTTTTTCTGCTGTAGCAAACTGGCTCACATGAAGATCCTACATCTGTAACATGATGTGTTTGAAAGTATCTTGGTGAGCCAAAAGGAGTCAGGGCTGTGACCCTAGTATAGTCTCAATGGCCACTGTGGCTCCAGCAGGTCATGGTGTAGAGCTACATCCCAAATGGCACCCTATTCCCTATGTAGTACACTACCCTGGTTTAAAGTAGTGCACTACATAGGGAATAGGATGTAATTTGGGACACAGACCAGACCTTATCTCAGTTCACTGGTCACGATGGCAACACCCATCCGTAGCACGCGCTCCAGCAGGTGTATCTCACTGATAATCCCTAAAGCCAACACCTCATTTGGCCGCCTTTCGTTCCAGTTCTCTGCTGCCTGTGACTGGAACGAATTGCAAAAATCGCTGAAGTTGGAGACTTATCTCCCTCACCAACTTCAAACATCTGCTATCTGAGCAGCTAACCGATCGCTGCAGCTGTACATAATCTATCGGTAAATAGCCCACCCATTTTTACCTACCTCATCCCCATACTGTTTTTATTTATTTACTTTTCTGCTCTTTTGCACACCAATATCTCTACCTGTACATGACCATCTGATCATTTATCACTCCAGTGTTAATCTGCAAAATTGTAATTATTCGCCTACCTCCTCATGCCTTTTGTACACAATGTATATAGACTCCCCCTTTTTTTCTACTGTGTTATTGACTTGTTAATTGTTTACTCCATGTCCAACTCTATGTTGTCTGTTCACACTGCTATGCTTTATCTTGGTCAGGTCGCAGTTTCAAATGAGAACTTGTTCTCAACTAGCCTACCTGGTTAAATAAAGGTGAAACAAAAATAAAAAATATAAAAAATCTGCAACTATACCTTTACATTCAAGCAGCTCTGGTGTTGAAGGAACATCCAGGGTGGAGCTCTGCTTGTTTGTATCTGCTTCAGTTGTTACTCCATGTCAACAATATCACATGTGGCCTTACCTAGCCATGGGTGTTCCTGCAGAAAGCCACATCGCACACAGAGAAATGCATGCACATATGCGTCCACAAACACACCCACACACACCTTGCCCACATTACACCACACTAGGTGCTGACAGGACCACACATACTCTCATACAAAATGTTTGGAACGCTATAAACATTGATTTAAACAGAAAAGAACATGTCTTAAAAGAAAGAGTAACTACACGTACACCATAGTACGGGATAAAACATGACCAATAAATGTAAATATTTTGGATGTGTTGTCCAAAGTCTGGATATGTTTAAATGTAAAAACCAGGCAAATTGGATGTTAATTGTAAAGCGATTTCTGAGGAACACGTCATCTCCCCACCATTTGCATGTTTGTGTATTGTCTTGTGTTTCACTGTAACATGTAACCCAGACATATTGATGGTTTGAGTTACTGCACTGCTTAGCATAATAATGGTTTTCTACACTGAACAAAAATATAAACGCAACCTGCAACAATTTCAAAGATTTTACTGAGATACATAATAAATTCATTAGGCCCTAATCTATGGATTTCACATGACTGGGAATACTGATATGCATCTCTTGGTCACATATACTTTTGTGTATATAGTATACAGTGGGGGGGGGAAGTATTTAGTTATCCACCAATTGTGCAAGTTCTCCCACTTAAAAAGATGAGAGGCCTGTAATTTTCATCATAGGTACACTTCAACTATGACAGACAAAATAAGAAAAAAAATGCAGAAAATCACATTGTAGGATTTTTTTATACATTTTTATGAACTTCAGTCACACCCGTTGCTGACAGGTGAATAAAATTGAGCACACAGCCATGCAATCTCCATAGACAAATATTGGCATTAGAATGGCCTTACTGAAGAGCTCAGTGAATTTCAACGTGGCACCTGTCCAACGAGTCAGTTCGTCAGATTTCTGCCCTGCTGGAGCTGTTATTGTGAAGTGGAAATGTCTAGGACCAACAGTGACTCAGCCGCGAAATGGTAGGCCACACAAGCTCACAGAATAGGACCGTAGTGCTGAAGCATGTAGCGCGTAAAAATTGTCTGATCTCGGTTGCAACACTCACTACCGAGTTCAAAACTGCCTCTGTAAGCAACTCATCACAAGAACTGTTCACCAGGAGCTTCATGAAATGGGTTTCTATGGCCAAGCAGCCGCATACAAACCTAAGATCACCATGCGCAATGCCAAGCGCCAGCTGGAGTGGTGTAAAGCACGCCGCCATTGGACTCTGGAGCAGTGGAAACGAGTTCTCCGGAGTGATGAATCTCCCTTCACCATATGGCAGTCTGACAGACTGGCCCCTTATCTTCAGTGAAGCATACAATGACATTCTTGATTATTCTAGCTTGATTATTCTTAGCTTTCCACTACATTCTAGACGATTCTGTGCTTCCAACTTTGTGGCAACAGTTTGTGGAAGGCCCTTTGCTGTTTCAGCATGACAATGCCCCCGTGCACAAAGCGAGGTTCATATAGAAATGGTTAGTCGAGATCAGTGGGGAAGAACTTGACTGGCCTGCACAGAGTGTTGATCTCAACCCCATCAAACACCTTTGGGATGAATTAGAACTCCGACTGCGAGCCAGGCCTAGTCCCCCATCATCAGTGCCCAACCTCACAAATGCTCTTGTGGCTCAATGGAAGCAAGTCCCAGCAGCAATGTTCCAACGTCTAGTGGAAAGCCTTCACCGAAGAGTGGATGCTGTTATATCAGCAAAGGGTGGACCAACTCCATATTAATGCCCAGGATTTTCGATTTAGATGTTTGACGAGCAGATGTCCACATACTTTTGGTAATGTAGTTTACCTATAAAAAAGTAGGGGCATGGATCAGAAAACAAGCCGGTTTCTGGTGTGAACACTAGCTTCATGCAGCGTGACATCTCTTTGTTGATTGTGGCCTGTGGAATGTTGTCCTATTCCTCTTCAATGGCTGTGTTAAGAACTGGAACATGCTGTCGTAAACGTTGATTGAGAGTGTCCCAAACATGCTCAATCGGTGTCATATCTGGTGAGTATGCAGGCCATGGATGAACTGGGGCATTTTCAGATTCCAGTAATTGTGGACAGATCCTTGCTACATGTGGCTGTGCGTTATCATTCTGAAACACGAGGTGATAACGGCGAAAGAATGGCACAACAATGGGCCTCAGGATCTCGTCACAGTATCTCTGTGCATTCAAATTGCCATCAATAAAATGCAATTGTAATTGTTGTCCATTGCTTATGCCTGCCCATGCCATAACCTCACCACCACCATGGGGCACTATATTCACAACATTGACATCAGCAAACCACTCGCCCATACACGCCATCTGCCTGGTACAGTTGAAACCGGGATTTATCCATGAAGATCACACTTCTTCAGCGTGCCAGTGGCCATCGAACGTGAGCATTTGCACACTGAAGTCGGTTAAAACATTGAAATACAGTCAGGTCAAGACCCTGGTGAGGAAGATTAGTACACAGATGAGCTTCCCTGAAACGGTTGTGCAAACCCACAGTTTCATCATCTGGCCTGGTGGCTGTTCTCAGATGGTCCCGCAAGTGAAGAAGCCAGATGTGGAGGTCCTGGAGGTGTGGAGGTGTGGTACACTTGGTCTGTGGTTGTCAAATTCTATAAAATGACGTTGAAGGCAGCTTATGGTAGAGAAATACATTTTCTCTGGCAACAGCACTGGTGGTCATTCCTGCAATCAGCATGCAAATTGCTTGCTCCCTCAACTTGAGATATCTGTGGCATTGTGTTGTTTGACAAAACTACACATTTTAGAATGGCCTTTTATTGTCCCCAGCACAAGGTGCACCTGTGTAATGATCATGCTGTTTAATCAGCTCCTTTATATGCCACACCTGTCAGGTGAATGGATTATTTTGCCAAAGAAGAAATGCTCACCAACAGGGATGTAAACAAATTTGTGCACATTTGAGGGAAATAAGCTTTTTGTTTATTTCAGCTCATGAAACATGGGACCAACACTTTACATGTTGTGTTTATATTTTTGAGAGGGAGCGAGAGAGAATGAGAGGGAGAAAGATGCATGGTCCATGACTCAGCCCAGGCCCTGCTTTGTTGGCCTCCTTTCTCTGTTTAATGAAATCAGAGTGTGTGATTTGAGCATGGTTGTATATGGTGTAGTCCCACCCATGTTTGTTCTGCCAACAGACTGCTCACCCTGTGAAGGTGGAGGACCTCACACAGAGCTAAGCCAAAGCCACAGTTCTGCTTCCGACTTCACTGCAAGCCTGGCAGACACTTCAGGGAAACAGAGGATTTTTTTGCAGAATTACAGTGCCTGGCCAAATTAGCCCAAAGCCTGGTGAGTAATGTTCTCACTAAAGCTGTGATTAAGACAGCTGGATATCTGTCTCGATGAGAAGTTTTCTCTTCAGGGGATGTGTGCCAGCATACCTCCCTCTTACTCTGGGAATTATTCAGTATTTAAGTAAGGCCTAACTTAGTATAATATATGTGTTTGTGTGCCATCTTTAATTCACCCAAGTTACAGGGCTCACAGTAACATACTACCACTCAATCTAGTAGTGCTTTTCTAAATGTTTTGATGGATCTCATAATCAGCATGATTGCCAACATAACACATTTATTTCAGTAATTCTCTCCACTGATCCTTTTCGATAAACATACCAAGGCATGAACACAACTTTAGATGAACACAAAATAGTTATTCTACAACTATACACTCTCGGTTTGTCCAAGACATTTCAACATCATTCAAGGGAAATCACAAATCACTCTCCTTCATGTAACCCGGGATAAATAACATGTTACTGGACTTGATTCCAGACTTTTATATCCTCCCTTTAGCCCGAGGCTGAGATATACTGCTTCCCTTCATCTGTAATGATGATGTGACTGTTTCTGGCCAGCTCCACAGGCCAGACCACAGAGCAGAGGGACCCAGGCATGCAGAAGAATGGACATGAGGCCCATCCCAAATGGCTCCCTATTCCCAATATATTGCACTACTTTTGACCAGAGCCCAAGTAGTGTACTGATTAAGGAATAGCGAGCTACTTGGGACCTAGCCCAAAAGAGAGATGGAATATATGTTGTGTAACAGGAGGACAGTCAGCGACATGTAATGAGTGAGTCAGTGTGGATTCTACCCCAGAATGCCTCTGGCTGGCCACTGCATTTGTGTGTGTGTGTGTGCGTGGGGACACCCAGTGGAGCTGTGGCTGTCTGCAGTGTGCGGAGGCTGAGGGGATCATGGTGGTTAATGGACCTCACAGACAGACAGGCAGACAGACAGACAGACAGACAGACAGAGAGGCCTGCTGGGCGGACACAGCCAGATGAGAGGACACACACACAGATCAGAGGTGCTGGGAAGGGTGCTGTTTGCACTCTTGTGGCTTTGCCTTGCTGGGCACCCCAAAAACAGGCCCAGCAGAGTTAGGGCAGTCACCCACATGGCCTGCACCACACACAGATGTCCACATGCAAGCACACATAAACACACACACACATTCACATAGAAGCACAGAATCACACAATCAATCATCCCCCTATAGGATCAACTATAAAGGGAGATGATGTGCTTATGTTTTAGGTACATACTGTAGATGTCCCTGTATAGACCACAATTGCTGCCAGAGGAGGGGAATTTCTGTTGGCACGACCAAAGATCAACTTTCATGTTTTCATACAGTTATAAAACCCACAACATACACCCCCCCCCCCCCTTCTCCTTCATCCCTGTTTGGGTGGGGGCTTTTACTGTAAATCCAGGCCTGCAGTAGAGGAAACTCTTATCTCTTCATCTCACTGGTCCTTTTTATACCAAGCTAGCCAAACTACAAGCTGCCCAGAGTTATGGGAATCATTAAGCGGTAGAAATATGAACAATGCCAGAAATGTGTAAAACAGTCACAGACTTGACACATGCACTCAGCACTCACACAGCAGAGCGCACAGAAATGCCAGGACCTTCCGGCAGGGAGTTGCCCACCGTTTATTGCTTTGGCTCATCAAAACCATGCAGTTGAGATATTTCCTGTGTCTACCACCTGTGTCTTGGACCTTTTCATGTTGAGGTCATAGGTGCTTTGCCTACGTACATGTGAAAAGAAACTGAATGCATACGAGAATGTTTTATGAGGCAGATCATTGCAATTACAGTAATTACAATTCCCAACCACTAGAAAACATGATGCACATCAGCTAAAGGATTGTGTCAGAGACAAGTTTCACTGATTCAAACCATTTCCTCTCATTTCTCATGATCCCAAATCAGAGTAGAAGAGACAGCAATGTTGCCACATTGCATGACAATGAACCTATTCAGAGAAATTACAAAGTTTGAATGTTTACTTAAAGTTTGACTTTTCAAGTTTACAGCATGTTTGAAGTTTACTGAAATCAATCCTTGAAGTTTACTTGATGCTGTAGATGTCCCATTCTGAGAAGGCAGTCAAAGATTTTTCCAAACTGTCAAAACACTGGAGTGGTATGGTCTAGGGCTGGAGCAGAAATGCATTCAACATATTAATAACAATATAAACTCCATGTTTACCATGTCTTGGAATGGAAATTGTATTGTTTCAGGCTATAGAATTAGAATATGCAAGTGAATGAAAAATAGTTTCTCTTGGAAATTCTTTCTACATTCATAAAAAATGTATCAATAGCATTAAATGTTGATTTCAAATACACCACCTTCTTCTGAATAATTAAATAGTTATATAGTTAACCTACATATAACTTGTCATCGCTTTTCCCTTAATCCTTCATCTTTCTGGCAGATGATAAGTGTTTTCATACTATTCAGCTTGTCCCAACAAGAATATAATGTTTGGAATATGCTATCATGTCAGGAAATCCAGTAAATTACATGTCCTTTTGCTGCTTCCTGTAGGAGAATCAAATCTGAAATGTGTGGGACAAACAGACAGGCTCAGATAGTATGTTTATCTATGTCATCCGTGGATGACCGTGAATGGGCCTGTTTTTGTTTCCATGGCAGCTGGGGCCCCAGTGCTGGCCCTGGAAGTGGCGCAAACACAAACCACACTGAGCATGTTGTGCTTCGGCCGCACTGCAACTCAGAGGGAGGCGGCGGTCGGGCCCAAGACACACTCCCTGGGTGGTCTGGCCGGTGAATGTTTATGATATAACCCAACCCAATCCAACTGGCTTGTTTTAAGGGAATTTGAATGATTTACAAGAGCTGCTACAGCCAGGAAAAGGAAATCAGAGGAAATCACGGCAGAGCTTCAAGTCTGTGGCAGCCTTATGGTTCAGGCAGGGCTTTCTCTAGATCTCTTTATTATCATTATGGCGCCAAAATAGTTATTTACATCAATTCCTTTGATTGCCAAAATGGTCAGGCTTTGATTGCCATGATTCAGGGCTCAGTGGATTTTCAATGGGTTATGAAGTTGTAAAGCCTTGCACCTGCATTTCCATCGTTTTGCATCTAACTAATTTCCCACCAAAGATGAAAGACAGTTTTTTTTCTTGTTCTTTCTGAAAATAGAATGCTGTGTGGAGAGTCTGTGTGTAGAGGTTGAAATTGATCTGTAAGAAAATACTACATTTACATTACATTTAAGTCATTTAGCAGACGCTCTTATCCAGAGCGACTTACAAATTGGTGCATTCACCTTATGACATCCAGTGGAACAGTCACTTTACAATAGTGCATCTAAAACTTAAGGGGGGGGTGAGAGGGATTACTTATCCTATCCTAGGTATTCCTTAAAGAGGTGGGGTTTCAGGTGTCTCCGGAAGGTGGTGATTGACTCCGCTGTCCTGGCGTCGTGAGGGAGTTTGTTCCACCATTGGGGGGGCCAGGGCAGCGAACAGTTTTGACTGGGCTGAGCGGGAGCTGTACTTCCTCAGTGGTAGGGAGGCGAGCAGGCCAGAGGTGGATGAACACAGTGCCCTTGTTTGGGTGTAGGGCCTGATCAGAGCCTGGAGGTACTGAGGTGCCGTTCCCCTCACAGCTCCGTAGGCAAGCACCATGGTCTTGTAGCGGATGCGAGCTTCAACTGGAAGCCAGTGGAGAGAACGGAGGAGCGGGGTGACGTGAGAGAACTTGGGAAGGTTGAACACCAGACGGGCTGCGGCGTTCTGGATGAGTTGAAGGGGTTTAATGGCACAGGCAGGGAGCCCAGCCAACAGCGAGTTGCAGTAATCCAGACGGGAGATGACAAGTGCCTGGATTAGGACCTGCGCCGCTTCCTGTGTGAGGCAGGGTCGTACTCTGCGGATGTTGTAGAGCATGAACCTACAGGAACGGGCCACCGCCTTGATGTTGGTTGAGAACGACAGGGTGTTGTCCAGGATCACGCCAAGGTTCTTGGCGCTCTGGGAGGAGGACACAATGGAGTTGTCAACCGTGATGGCGAGATCATGGAACGGGCATACTAATGGAACGGGCATACTAATACTCTCAAGTTGTGCAATATGCCAACATAGTAGATCTAAGTTATTAAATCAGTCATGGGGTCATTCCAATCAGTCTTGGAATCATTGCCCTGCATCCAGGGTTTCTATTGGATAACCATATATAAAATATCTAAAAGACATTTTGATATTTTCAAAGCAATCACATTTGTTCAGGAAGTATATTATAGCTAGAAAATAGCATGGTCTTATAATACCTCTTATAAACATTTAATTTACTCTTTTAAGACACTTTCTTGGTGTGTACTTTGTGCCAAAATACTGAAAACACATTTTCTACTAGTCACATTATTATGAATTACACTACATGAACAAAAGTATGTGGGCACCTGTTGGTCGCCCTTTGCTGCTATAACAGCCTCCTCTCTTCTGGAAAGGCTCTCCACTAGATGTTGGAACATTGCTGTGGGACTTGCTTCCATTCAGCCAGAAGAGTATTATTGAGGTTGGGCACTGATGTTGGGCATTTAGGCTTGGCTCACAGTCGGTGTTCCAATTCATCACAAAGGTGTTTGATGGGGTTGAGGTCAGCGCTCACTGCAGGCCAGTCAAGTTCTTCCACACCGATTTCGACAAACCATTTCTGTATGGACTCGTTTTGCGTTTTGTGCACGGGGAGGGGGCGGCATTGTCATGCTGAAAAAGGAAAGAGCCTTCCCCAAACTGTTGCCACAAAGCAAGAAGCACAGAATCGTCTAGAATGTAGTGGAAAGCTTTCCCAGAAGAGTATGCTGTAGTGTTAAGATGTATCATCACTGGAGCTAACAGGCCTAGCCTGGACCATGAAAAACAGCCCCAGACCATTATTCCTCTTCCATCAAACTTTACAGTTGGCACTATGCATTCGGGCAGGTAGCGTTCTCTTGGCATCCGCCAAACCCAGATTCATCCATAGGACTGCCAGATGGTGAAGCGTAATTCATCACTCCAGAGAACATGTTTCCACTGCTCCAGAATCCAATTTCGGCAAGCTTTACACCACTTCAGCCGACACTTGGCATTGTGCATGGTAATCTTAGACTTGTGTGCTGCTGCTCGGCCATGGAAACCCATTTCATGAAGCTCCCAACCAACAGTTCTTGTGCTGACGTGGCTTCCAGAGGCAGTTTGGAACTCGGTAGTGAGTGTTGCAACCTGAGAACAGGCAATTTTTATGCGCTACACGCTTCGGAACTCAGTGGTCCTGTTCTGTGAGCTTGTGTGGCCTACAACTTCACGGCTGAGCCGTTGTTGCTCCTAGACATTTCCACTTCACAATAACAGCACTTATAGTAGACCGGGGCAGCTCTAGCAGGGCAGAAATTTTCCGAACCCACTTGTTGGAAAGGTGGCATCCTATGACAGTGCCACATTGAAAGTCACTGAGCTCTTCAGTAAGGCTATTCTACTGCCAATGTCCGTGTATGGATGGCTGTTTGCTCGATCTGATACCTGTCAGCCACGGGTGTGGTTGAAATAGTAAAATCCACTAATTTCAAGGGATATCAACATACTTTTGTGTGGTCCTTCTGTAGCTCAGTTGGTAGAGCATGGCGCTTGTAACGCCAGGGTAGTGGGTTCGATCCCCGGGACCACCCATACGTAGAATGTATGCACACATGACTGTAAGTCGCTTTGGATAAAAGCGTCTGCTAAATAGCATATATTATTATTATTATTATAGTATATCTATTGGACCTCCTTATGTTTTGGGGCAGAAATGTGGAATGTCATGATCATGTTGTAAAAAGGCAGTGTTATGGGTTGACTTTTATGATAGCCTTAGTTTCAGCCAGATCCCTTTTTTATGACAAGATTAATGCCACCTGCATTGTAGGAAACACATAGTAAAGGGTAGTTGATGGGAAGGACCACTTTTAGTAGACTCATGTCATGTTAACCAGATTTGAATAATGAAGATATTTTGACCCTGGCTTGTATTCCCTCTCAGCTGAATATATACTCCTACATTCTACACCCATTTTGAGTTACACAGCCAGACCAAAGTTAGCCTCTCATGGGATCATCAGGGCCAGATTATTATACAATTTCAGACAAAGTAAAAAGTTATACTTGGATGTTATGCATGGTTGAATATATCAGTAAAATGTATCTGCATGTTAAAAACCTGAAAGTTTAAGATTAAACAAGGTTAAATGTTCCTTTTTGAAAGATTACCATAAGGTGATTTCGAAACTATTTTTCGGGGATAAAATAATTATTTCTGCTTTCCATATCATTTAAATTAAATGTGTGTGTTTAGCTGGTTATAAAAATGTTAATACTGTACCACTAATATTTGTTTGTGATCGTTAAATGGGATTTCATTGGCAAAATATCAGTGGTTCAGTTGTGTACCTTTATATTGAGGAGGTAGACTACTACATTACCTGCCAGTTGGCAAACTTTGCTCCCATCATCAACACATGATTATCCGGGTGGTCTAATAGCTGTTTTTCACCACAGTAAACATTCTTGTGTCTGAGCAGTGCTATGTCAAGGTGACCAGAAGGAGTTTAAAACGTTTTCTCATAGTTAAGTCACTGAACATTTACAAAGTTACACTGTATACAGATATAAATGGAGAACAACAGCAAAGGTGCTCGACGAGAGCTAAGAAATCTCCATTAAACAGCAATGTCTGTTAGTGTTCCCTCTTTTTCTCCTTCTCTCCCTTTTTCTCCCTCTCTTCAGTGAACTGCAACAGCCTGTCCTGTTATTCCAATGTTTCCTCAATAGGCAGCTACCAATGAAGCTCATCTCCTGTCCAGAGAAAACAAAGCCAAGCCACATTCCCAGCGTTCAATTTGCTGTTACATCGGAGGTCGGTGAATTGGGGTTTGGGCTCTGTCTGGAAGAGCTGGGTGGCTGGTAATCTGCACTGGTGGGGGCCTCAGCCTGGTCCATGGAAATTACTGGTGTGAATATTTACAGATCTTAATTTGAACAGTCTTTTGTTCATGAGAACTGTTCTGCACTACAGGAAATGCCAACATGTAGTGTATTTGAGTTTTAAAAAGTATTCTAAAGTTTGTCAATTCTACTTAGGGCAAATCCAGTCTGAATTTTATTAACGAAAAAATATTTCATCCTCTAGAAAAACTTCCATTCATTATAATCCACATTATAATTCACATTTCCAGTTGCTGCAGGAATCTTTTCCTGCTGTAGCAAACTGGCTCCAATTAATATCCTACATCTGTAGGAACGCTCTTCATGTGAAGGCACACACAGTACATTTTCAGCTTTCCTTTCCTAAAAATGTCCTTTTAAATGATAAAATCATGGTAATAAACTAAATAGAAATATTTAAAACCATCAATGTTTTCAAATTAGCATGTCAACAAAATAGCAAATTAACATGGTGATAGCCTAGATAAAAAGCTCTAATGTGAAAAAGCCAAAAGTGATCTCGTTCTTACAAAAACAAACCACAAACATATTGATGATGATTGTAATGATAATGATGATAGCGTTGTTGTTTTTTTACTGTGTAAATCCTGAATTGTTGTAATCAGACCAATGACTGTAGGTAGGAACCGTAAATAGACCGGCTCTAGTTTTCTCCCGGAGTGATTTCATCAATGGTAGCAAAGTGTCATCATACAAGCTAGCATGCCGCTAGTCAGTTGAGCGAACTGTCTCTAATATTGTTTTATTATTTCACTAAAAGTTATTACCACGTATCGGTGAAGGTCTTTACATATTAAAATAGCATCACGATATTTTGTATCTCGGTTGAGGCTGTTGAACTTTTCAGGATTAAGAACTCTTGGTTAGCTAGCTCGTAAACAGTTGACTGTACAGCACTGTCATTCGGGTGACAAGCGTGTTACTGCTGAATAAACCATCTGACGTTATCGAATAGGTAGGTCACGCATGTGATTTGCTTCATCTACTACTAGGGGGTCATAACCTGACAATTTGGTATTATTGTTTGCACGTATTGAATCAATTTGTTAGCTACAGTAGCTGACTGCATATGTTTACGTGTGTCGCTAGCTAGAGTGGGCTTGCTTTACGATTTTGAGAATGCAATAACTTGCTAAATGCTTGGTGTCAACAAGAGAGCAAGTCTGGTTATCAGTACAATCATGTTGATGTGGTCACAAATGTGACGTGTGTGTGTTCCCAGGTGTATAACAGCAGATGGAGCTGCAGGCGGTATTGATGGCCGCTGGTGGTGGGTCTCGTATGATGGACCTAACCTACAACACCCCCAAACCTCTGCTACCTGTAGGAAACAAGCCCCTCATCTGGTACCCCCTCAACCTGCTGGAGAGAGTGGGGTTTGAAGGTAATATTCTCTACATTTAGGGCTTGATCCAGTCAAACCCACTTTGGTGTATTACTGTTACACATTTTTTCATGATCAAATGAATCACCAAATCCTGGTTTTGTATACTACAACAACCAGTTAGACGCACTCACTGGTAGATGCTTCCCGTTTTCAGAATAAGAGTTGCATGTGTGTGGGCAGTATCAGTAGTTTGTAACCAATGGCCCAATAGATGTCACATGGGGACTGTCAGTCAAAAGTACTGCTCTAGTGCTATCAGTTGCAGAGTCATTCTTTTTTAAAGGACATATACCACCTTTACAATACGATGGCCTCCAACTCCAAGACGTGTTACGTAGTATTTCAGACATAAGGAGGCCTACAACCTAGCTAACATGTTTTTTTGGAGTATGTGAGTTTAGCTAGCATACTTAAATATTGCAGTTAAGACCAAGTGAATGCATGGGTAGACCTATTTACAGTGTTTATAAGTCCCAGCTGTGGTCAGTTTGCTGCCAGGCCTCAGCAGTCAGGCTGCATTTGGGTAATGATAAGTTGAAGGTAATTATTGGGGGATAAATGACAAAGATTGTTATAAAGACTACTATTTTCCCCTCAAATCATATGCCTCAGGGCTTGATATAGGACTCCTTTCGGCCTAGTTGTAACTTTCATAGCCATCCACTGTGGTCTGGGAAGCTGTTCTTGTCCACCTGTGTGCTTCAGTAAAGTGCACGTCAAGGCCCTCCACTGGAGTATCAGTCTTCTAGAAAGTGTGGATTTTGGGGGGATTTTTTATGATTTCTTGTTGAGTTCCTCATTATCGTTAGTGTTTAAGTAACCTAAAGCAAGGTTTTATCCCACCAAAAGAAACTCACGCTAACTGCTTTTATTGTTAATAGGAGTCCAGTTTCACTAATTGGTGCATACGAATAGACTATAGGGAGTTTGAAAATGGAGATAATGTAGCGAAAATTGACATACTATCCCACCTGGAATACATGTTCTAGGCAAAGACCTCCCAGTCCCTATAGTAACTTCATGTGTGGCAGTACTTACTCTGAGAAGCCAACAAGTAAGGCCCTGCAATTAGATTTTACAAGGCTAAATAAGGCAACAGTAAACAAACTAGTTTGGTTGAAACATTTATACAGTCAAGACTCCATTACAAGACTTCCTAGCAATGTTCTCAATGTGTAAATACAGCTATCACAAGCTCTGTTTCCATTGGAAGTGTTTTGAATGATTTTCATAATGTATATTGTGCCAGTAAACACATTGTATAATATGTTTGGTCATTGTCATCTGTCCCATTTGCTTGACTGGGTTTAGTCTTTCTAAATGTCTTTTATTTTTCCTCTGTAGAGGTCATTGTTATCACAACCAAAGAGGTGCAGAAGATGATCAGCACAGACCCCAAGGTGAAGCTGGATGTGAAGATGAAGTTAGACTTGGTGTGTATCCAGGAGGATGCTGACATGGGCACCGCCGACGCCCTCAGGCACATCCAGCAGAAAGTCAAGGTGGGTGGAATGGCACCCTGCCATTTGGGATGCATACACAGACTGTTGATCTCAGAGCCAGATTGGCTGCTCTCTCTGCCACCGCATTGGCTGGATCTACTGTGGGTGCTCCTGGGGGATAAATCCTAATTGAGTTATGGGTGTGTTACTCACAAATCATAAATATAAATATATCAGTATACTGTACAGGCGTATCAATACAGACCTTATTAGTGTATGTCTAACACTGTCTCATAGTAGAGCACCTCATAGATAAAGTGGAATCAATGATTAATTGCTTTGGAATTTGGGGGGGCCACAGAGTCAGCTTTAGGCTCTACGGATGACTGATCATTTAAAAAAGAAAAGGGGAAAAAATGCCTGCACAAATGTTCTCACAGTGTGTCAGTGTTTTTACCGGACCATGTGGGTAGGGGGGGTTCATCCAGTGAGGGAGCGAGGGTACTACTAGCCCCTGAATGAGCCTATAGAAGACAGGCACCCCGTGTTTCACCTGGACACAGTATGGAAAGACTGAGGTCAGCAAGGCTATTGAAGCAGGAGATCCTGTGTGCCGCTGGGCGACCACTGATCCGTGCGTTCCTGGCTCCGGCTAAGCGAAGGGCCTCATTTCACCTGCTGAAAACCTGCCTCGCCATCCCCTCCCTCTAGCCATTGCCCTCCCTCCCCCTCCCCTCGCTGCTTTCCAAACAGATGATGTCAGAAGCAGTCCGTTGCTGTCCAACGTGCAGGGCGGTTCATTGAAACCCACCCTGGTCTGTTGCATTCTGGAGCCTGTACAGGGAGACGTGTGGGGACAGCGACCCAGAGGACTTTATATTTTGTATTTTTTGTTGTCAAAATTAGATCATATTCAATTATTTTTGTTATGTTGTTATACATGTTGGTACTGTAACTGTACAAAGTATTAAGTTCAGACTTAAGAGTGATTGTGTGGCTCATCATAAGTCCCTATTCAGACTCCCTATTTGCGTCAACTTACAGTAAAGCCACGTTACAAAGGCAAATACATATTCATTGACTGTCTGGGGGCAAACAGAACCAGCCGGGCTCAGCTGGCCTCCAGGATGATGAGAGAACGGGCTCCAGCATGCTCTTTTCCTTTCCTCCCAGTGCCTCCACATGCCTTTATTCATAATCCACCACAGTCACGTAGATTAAAGGCATTGAGTTGCACAGCACACAAACAGACACTGGGGTGATGAGAGAGGACACCTGGCAATGGGGCTCCAAATCCCTGCATAGGAATCACTCTGTCGTCTCTCCCCTCCCAGACCATCTCCTCACACGAACACACTGCGCCCGGAGAATGATGGGTGTATCTTCCTAAATACTGTTCCATTTGCCTAAAGTCACCTATTGAAAAAAGATTAGTGTACAAGCACTTTCTGTTCAGTGCAGTGATTAAGCATTAAGCCACTTTGACGTTTGCCCCTCTTTACTTAGTTGGAGATTCTGGGGAAGAAGCAGCAGTGAGTCCAGTATGTATGACACAGAGCAGCAGGCTTTTCATGTGAGTGGGGACACAGGAGACATGGTTGAGTGAGAGCGGGAGGTCGGGAGTTCTTGCTATTCCCTCCCGTGCACACACAGACAGACACACACAGAGCTTTTGGTAGAGCTCCCCCTCTGTCGTAAGTGCATGTAATAGAAGAGACTACACTCTGTATAATCACAATTTGAATTAGGATTAAATAAGTTTAAACCTCTCAATCTATGTTTTCTGATATACAATTTTTGGCATGTGTTGGAGATGAGGTATAAATTAGAATGATTATATACGAATTGTAATTTCAATGTAATTTTTTACTATTGTAGGCTATTAGTAGGGTTGTTCCACCTCAAAAAGCACAAGAGGATTTCGACGCTCACTATATCAGATTGTCCTGAAATTGTTTCTGCAGTTAGAAACCGATAAGATTAGCATTCCTGAAACTTTATTTTGTTGAAATATAATTCGATCTCTGAGAAATTACGCAAATTGATTGTGAGCAAGACAAAGGAGCTCATTGGACGATAGGAAAAGGTGCGCCGAGCAGGCCCACGTTAACACCAACTGGGGTGAAGTGGAGCAGGTTGAGAGTTTCAAATTCCTTGCTGTCCACATCACCAATGAACTATCATGGTTCAAACACACCAAGACAGTCGTGAAAAGGGCACGACAAAACCTTTTCCCCCCTCGAGATTGAAAAGATTTGGCATGGGTCCCCAGAGTAAAGTTCTACAGCGGCACCATCGAAAGCATTTCACAGTAAGGTCTACAAGCTAAATGACTTAAATGTAATGTAATGTACAACTGTTGTATTCGGCGCATGTGACAAATATGTTATTTTATTTTAATTTCTAGGATTCAGATTATATTAAATAAATATAGTACCCAATATCTGATTTGGACCCATTAGCTGACAATGAATTATATATCACAACTTTGAATTTCACCCCATCTCAAAATCTAATGGTTTTGACCATTTGCAAGTTTTTAGTGAGCTTCTTTTCTCCTGCTGCTTTGGCCATAACAGTGTGCCTTGCAAAGGGATTTTATTTCCTCGTTAGGAAATCATTAACTTTGTCCAGTATATCTAAAAAAAACTGATATTTTAAAGCAAAACTACCAAAACTTTTGCTGATGGTGAACCTGGTCAATTGTAAAAAAATATATATACTGTAAGCAGTGCTTGACTCCGACAGGAGCTCACCGGAGATGAGTTCCTGCACCTCAAATATTCTACTGCTTGAGCTCCCGTCCTTCTCATAGAATATTAGCTAAAAAGTATTGTGGAGCACCTAAATGTAAACAGTACCGGCACCTAAAAAGGAGTACTGGCACCTATTTCAGTCCAAGCACTGATTGTAAGCCCCGTTCAGCAGTTTTACCATCCCCAAAATGTTGCTGTTATAGAACTAATTCTACACATTTTGCCATGGGGCTTAGAGAACATTTGTAGTTTAAAAGCTAATTTCCTGCAATTCTACACATTTTGCTATGGCTTATGCCTTATTCTTATGACTCAAACATTGTAACAAAATATATGGGGGCACCATGCCATGACATTTTTCGGAATTTTCATTCCCCCTGGCTGTCTAGTTTTTATTTTGGTGATTTGTTTGTTCTCAAATATGATCTTGTAAAAAAATGTAGGTGTGACGCTGCAGTGGAAACACTATGTTTGACAAATAATATGAATTGCTTCTCCGTACTATGTTATGTATTCTCTGTGAATCTGGGGATGTTTATAGGCTAGGGACTAAAATTTTGTTCCAACCCTAAAAAATGATTAATGCATGGCAGTCTTATGTTTTTCAATAAAATAATCAGGAAACATGTATTGTGTATTACGTATTGTGAATAGTGACACTAAACCCTTTACCATTGAATACCATTATAGACTATAACATTGAAACCAGAACTGCTGTGGCCTAATGGTCTAACAGTAATCCAGACGTTTTTTTACGGGAATAAACCACACACAAAGGGGCCATTTCCTGGACACCGATAAAGCATAAAAGGGCAGATTTGTTTCATGGAAGACAGGCTTTAATTGTGAGGATTATTTTCATCATGCACCAAATATATTGGTATTCTATCCTAAATTGCAAAGAAAATGCTGTGATCTATTTAATAAACTCCAGAGACTAGAAAAATGGATGTGTGGGCAATATAGCAGGAACAGTGTCATCTAGTGGTCAAAACTGGGTACTTCCACACTATGGTAAATAATAGACACAAACTAATTTCTCTGAACTGGGGGAAAAAACATCACCAGATTCACATGGAATACTTTACATAGTAAAGAGAACCAATATTTTAAGCCGCAACTTCATACTACACTGAACAAAATATAAACGCGCATGAGCTGAAATAAAAGATCCCAGAAATGTTCCATATGCATTTGAAAGCTTATTTCTCTCAAGTGTTGTGCACAAATTTCTTTACATCCCTGTTAGTAAGCATTTCTCCTTTGCCAAGATAATCCATCCACATGACAGGTGTGGCATATCAAGAGGCTGATTAAACAGCATTATTATTACACAGGTGCACCTTGTGCTGGGCACAAAGAAAGGCCACTCTAAAATGTGCAGTTTTGTCACACAGCACAATGCCACAGATGTCTCATGTTTTGAGGGAATGTGCAATTGGCATTCTGACTGTGGGAATGTCCACTAGCACTGTTGCCAAAGACTTGAATTTTAATTTCTCTACCATAAGCCGCCTACAACAGTTTTAGAGAATTTGGCAGCACATCCAACTGGCCCCACACCTGCAGACCATGTGCGGGTGAGCGGTTTGCTGATGTCAACTTGCTGAACAGAGTGCCCTATGGTGGCGGTGGTGTTCTGCTATAGACAGGCATAAGCTACGGACAACGAACACAATTACATTTTATCTATGGAAATTTGAGTGGCCAGAGATACCATGACTAGATACTGAGGCCCATTGTCACGCCATTCATCCGCCACCATCACCTTGTGTTTCAGCCTGATAATGCACAGCCCCATGTCGCAAGGATCTGTACACAATTCCTGGAAGCTGAAAATGCCGTTCTTCCATGGCCTGCATACTCACCAGACATGTCACCCATTTGAGCATGTTCGGGACGCTCTGTATTGACATGTATGACAGCGTGTTCCAGTTCCCTCCAATATCCAGCAACTTCACACACAGCCATTGAAGATGAATAGGACAACATTCCACAGGCCACAATCAACAGCCTGATCAACTCTATGTGGAGGAGAAGTCACACTGCATTAGGCGACTGGTGGTCACACCAGATACGGACTGGTTTTCTGATTCATGCCCCTACTTTAATTATTATTTATTTTTTAAAGTTATCTGTGACCAACCGATACATATCTGTATTCCCAGTCATGTGACATCCATAGATTAGGGCCTAATGAATATATTTCAATTTACTGATTTCCTTATATGAACTGTAACTCAGGTAAAGCTTTGAAATTGTTGTATTTTATATTTTTGTTCAGTATGCTTGTCAAACATAGAACTGATATGTACAGTGCATTCCGAAAGTATTCAGACCCCTTGACTTTTTATACATTTTGTTACGTTACAGCCTTATTCTAAAATAGATTAAATTACTTTTTTTCCTCGTCTATCTACACACAATAACCCACAATGACAAAGCAAAAACAGATTTTTAGAATTTTGGGAAATGTATTAAATATTTTTTTTTTTACTTATTTACTTAAGTATTCAGACCATTTGCTATGATACTCGAAATTCAGCTCCGGTGCATCCTGTTTCCATTGATAATCCTTTGTTTCTACGACTTGATTGGAGTCCACCTGTGGTAAATTCAATTGATTGGACATGATTTGGAAAGGCATAATATATGCCATTTAGCAGACGCTTTTATCCAAACACCTGTCTATATAAAGTCCCTCAGTTGACAGTGCATGTCAGAGCAACAACCAAGCCAACCAAGCAACCAAGCCATGAGGTCGAATGAATTGTCCGTGGTGCTCCGAGAGAGGATCGTGTCGAGGCACAGATCTGGGTAATGGTACTAAAACATTTCTGCGGCATTAAAGGTTCCCAAGAACACAGTGGCCTCCATCATTCTTAAATGGAAGTAGTTTGGAACCACCAAGACCCTTCCAAGAGCTGGCCACCCGGCCAAACTGCGCAATCGTGGGGAGAAGGGCCTTGGTCAGGGAGGTGACCAAGAACCCGATGGTCACTCTGGCAGAGCTCCAGAGTTCCTCTGTGTAGATGGTTGTCCCTCTGGAAGGTTCTCCCATCTATGCAGCACTCCACCAATCAGGCCTTTATGGTAGAGTGGCCAGACGGAAGACACAGCTCAGTAAAAGGTACATGACAGCCCACTTGGAGTTTGCCAAAAGGCACCGGAAGGACTCTCAGACCATGAGAAACAAGATTCTCTGATGAAAACCAAGATTGAACTCTTTGGCCGGAATGCCAACCTTCACATCTGGAGGAAACCTGGCACCATCCCTATGGGTAAGCATGGTGGTGGCAGCATCATGCTGTGGGGATGTTTTTCAGTGGCAGGGACTGTAAGACTAGTCAGGATCAAGGGAAAGATGTATAGAGATCCTTGCTGAAAACCTGCTCCAGTGTGCTCACTGGACAACGACCCTAATCATACAGCCAAGTCAATGCAGGAGTGGGCCACTCAAGTCTCAATGTCCTTGAGTGGCCCAGCCAGCGCCCGGACTTGAACCTGGTCGAACATCTCTGGAGAGACCTGAAAATAGCTGTGCAGAGACGATCCCTATCAAACCTGACAAAGCTTGACAGGATCTGCGGTGAAGAATGGGAGAAACTCCACAAATACAGGTGTGCTAAGCTTGTAGCGTCATACCCAAGAAGACTCGAGGCTGTAATCGCTATTGGATCTTGGGGTGGGATTGGCATGTGGTAAGGGTCGTCAATAGGTGGCTTTTGATTTTTGGGTGGGGATTCCCCAGCTCTTACTCAGTAGGAAGAAGTTGGGTACTATATTTATTGGATATTATCTGAAGCCTATAAATTAAAAGGGCCAATTTTGGTGCAATCAATTAGTTAGGGAAAAACAGTTGTGCCCATCTTACCTGTTTCTTACTACAGAAACGATTTCAGAACAAATTGGCTGTAATGACATGGAACGACTCGGTAGCCTCATCTACATGATTTGTATAGTATGTACAAAATGCATATTGAAGAGGGCCTCCCTCTACATTACTCATTTTAATAGTATAAACACTTTCTTCATGTCAAACACACATAACCCAAACTGCTAAATCGAGATCAGTTGTCACTGGAATGTCTTGCTACAATGTAAATGTCAAATTGACAGCGCTCAGCAGAGACTTAGTCTAACTGCTGAAACCAGAGGTGTCTGACTGATTACACTGTGTGTTTGTGTGTGTCTCTGCTGTGTGTGTGTATGCTGTGTGTGTGTGTGTCTGTCTATGGACTGTGTGGAGACAGCAGGAATAGCAGGCAGGCCCTCTTGTCAGACACACCCTCTCCTCTCTCCAATGTGCTACATTCAGGGTGGTCTCACCTGGCTGGGAGGGGAGCAGGGCCTTGGGGCAGCCAGGCAGAACCAGGCAGGGGAGGAAGGCAGTGTGTGGGTGGCCCTGACCTAACCACCAGAGATCAGGCCTGCTAAATGGCCACAAACCCCGTCAGATGATCCTCCAGCTGACACCATTCCAGTGTCACACAGTCTGCATCCCAAATGGCACCCTACTCGCTATCTAGCTCACTACTTTTGAACAGGGCTCAGACTACCATCAGCCGTCACTCCGCCTCCGACCCACCGACTGGACAGCGTGTGGAGCGACAGACCGATAGCTCCTTCACGACCAGCTGCAACAAAGGGATGTTTGTTACTTTTGGTGGTTGGTTAACTTGGTACTCAAAAATAGAAATCAGTGCTATATGTTTAGCCATTAGGAGCGGCCTAACAGATCGGTTTACCTTGACATCGTGACTTCAGCTAATGGGGGATTATCCCAGCTGTTGACAGGATACATCATTGTACGGCCAGATGTACATACCCGTGTATTAGATACAGTGCCTTTTTCCACATTTTGTTCGTTTACAAAGTGGGATGAAAGTGGATTTAATTGTATTTATTTTTGTCAACAATCTACAAAAAATACTTTAAAATTATGTTTTGAAAATAAAACACTAATATATGTTGGTTAGATAAGTATTCAAAAACCCTTAGTCAATACATGTAAGAATCACCTTTTGCAGTGATTACAGCTGTGAGTCGTTATTGGTAAATCTGAGCTTTTCACAGCTGGATTGTACAATATTTCCCCATTTTTATTATTTCTAAAATTCTTCAGGCTCTGTCAAGTTGTTTGTTCATATTTGCTTGGCAGCAATTTGCATGTCTTGCAATAGATTTTCAAGCAGATTTAAGTCAAAACTCAAACTAGGCCACACCGGAATATTCAATATCGTCTTGGTAAGTAACTCCAGTGCATATTTGGCCTTGTTTTAGGCTTTTGCCCTGCTGAGAGTTGAATGTCTCCAAGTGTCTGTTGAGAAGCAGACTGAACCAAGTTTTCCTCTAGGATGTTGCCTGTGCTTAGCTCTATTCCCTTTTTATCCTAATAAACTCCCTAATCCTTGCAGATGACAAGCATACCCATAACACGATGCAGCCACCACCATGCTTGAACATATAAAAGTGGTACTCAGTGATGTGGTGTGTTGGATTTGCCCCAAACAAAACTTTATTCAGGATAAAAACTTTATTTCTTTTCCACATTTTTTGTAGTATTACTTTAGTGCCTTATTGCAAACTGGATGCATGTTATGGAAATATTGTATTCTGTACAGTTTTCCTCCTTTTCACTCTGTCAATTAGGTTAGTATTGTAGAGTAACTACAATGTTTTTTTGATCCGTCAGTTTTCTCCCATCACAGCCATTAAACTTGAACTGTTGTAAAGTCACCATTGGCCTCGTGGTGAAATCCATGAGTGTGTTCCTTCTAGAGGTCGACTGATTAATCGGAATGGCCGATTAATTAGGGCCGATTTTCAAGTTTTCATAACAATCAGAAATCTGTTTTTGGGCGCCGATTTCCAATATATTTTTCATTTTTAATATTTTTTTATACCTTCTATTTAACTAGGCAAGTCACAAGTTCTTATTTTCAATGACTGCCTAGGAACTGTGGGTTAACTGCCTTTTTCAGGGGCAGTATGACAGATTTTCACCTTGTCAGCTCAGGGGTTTCAATCTTGCAACCTTACAGTTAACTAGTCCAACGCTCTAACCATTGCACTCCACGAGTAGCCTGCTTGTTACGCGAATGTAGTAGAAGCCAAGGTAAATTTGGAGTAGTTATTCCCCTTGCACTGCAAGGGCCGTGGCTTTTGTGGAGTGATGGGTTACGATGCTTTGAGTGTGGCTGTTGTCTATGTGTTCCTGGTTCGAGCCCAGGTAGGGGCAAGGAGGGGGACGGAAGCTATACTGTTACACTGGCAATACTATAGTGCCTATAAGAACATCCAATAGTCAAAGGTATATGAAATACAAATGGTATCGAGAGAAATAGTCCTATAATTCCTATAATAACTACAACCTAAAACTTCTTACCTGGGAATACTGAAGAATCATGTTAAAAGGAACCACCAGCTTTCATATGTTCTCATGTTCTGAGCAAGGAACTTAAACGTTAGCTTTCTTACATGGCACATATTGCACTTTTACTTTCTTCTCCAACACTTTGTTTTTGCATTATTTAAACCAAATTGAACATGCTTCTTTTTTCGGCACATGTATCTTTGTAGTGACTGGGTGTATCGATGCAACATCCAAAGTGTAATAACTGCACCATGCTCAACGGGATATTCAATGTCTGCTTTTTTAAATGTATTTTTACCCATCAATAGGTGCCCTTTGCGAGGCATTGGAAAACCTCCCTCTACTTATGTGACTTGGTAAGCAGATTTTTACACCTGAACTTAACAAAAGGGTTGAATACTTACTGACTCATTTCTGTATTAATGTGTAAACATTTCTAAAAACATCATTCCACTTTGACAAAGTGGGGTATTGTGTGTAGTGACACAAAATCTCAATTTAATACATTTTAAATTCAGGCTCTTGTACAACAAAATGGAGAAAAGTCCAGGGGTGTGAATACTTTCTGAAGGGTGTGTGTGTGTGTGGTTATATGAACTGAATATGATTAAATGTAGCCTTTTTTTTTTGGTAATGTAACTGATGTCTCTAAGGGACACTCAAAGGGAGATATATATATATATATTTTTAATGTTACTTGTGTGATTTACTGTGAAAAAATTTTTCAGAGCTTCACAAAATCTTTCTTCTGTGTTGAAGGCTTCTATGTTTTCAGTGTTGAAACCAAACCCCCACTCCCACACATGTTCCAACTATTAAAACGTGTCTTTTGGGGTCTGAAATAAATAGCCTAACCATAGTCTTCGATTAGCAGGAGAAGATGCTGCTTTAGTCTCTCTCCAGTAGCAGTGAGAGAGACCGAGACAGTGGAGTTGAGGGGCCCTGGTTCTGGCCTGGTTGTTATCTGTTGGCCATGTGTGCTACCGTGGAGTAGAGCAGAGCCAGACTGCTGAGCTGCATGCCCCGGGTGCAGAACGTCACGGCAGGGCCTCTCCCCAGGCCTCCCCAATGAGGCATGCAGCCTTTATAGAGCCAGGCACGCTTTAACAGGCCCCGCTCCTTACTCGCCTTCCCTGTTTATTTATCCACAGGCCCAAGATGGCCAGAGCAGATGGGAACCAGACATCTCAAACAGAAACAATGGCAAATGCAGCGCAGGATTTATCGCTGGATTCCCCTGTGCCCCTTGCTACACTACGCTAGGATGCCTCGCTAGGAGTTAGGAGAGCACCATGTTTATCAAGGAGGTTCACCCTCCCTATCCACTCCTTCTATCTCTCTTCACCTCTCTCTCTATCTCCTCCTCTCTCTCTACCTCTGTCTCCACTTCCCCCTTATGAACCCATTTTTGTTGTGACTGTAGTTAAGAAAAACACAGCCAAACTTTTCATGCGCTATGGACTTCTTTATGGAGCACCATTGCCTCATATGTTCATGCACATCATTCGAGATGAATGTCACAGCTGCGAAGAAGCTCGGGTGTTTTGAGCATAACGTGGATCTGGACGGAATAAACTGTATTTGAAGGCTGGAGTGTGATAACTTACTGAGGCGTTGCCAGGGAACAGCTTAAATGTCTATTCACTTTCATTAGAAGGGTGTTCCTCCTATTAGTCAGAATAATGTAATGGACTCTGATGTGAAAGGGTCCTGGGCATGCTTTAGAAAAAGTTGAAGGGGATATTGTCAAAGATCATCGCTGTCTTTTTGTTTCATTTTATAGTTTGGTGATAAACTAATGGTACCGAGTAAGCCCTTTTGACTAGTACCAGCTATCATATTCTCTTATTCAAGTCAATGAACTGCTAATTGTTCTGAATTCTCTGTATCAGTGCTACAATACAACTGTTTGGATGGGCCTGATCATTGAGTGAAAACACCATCCTCTTCTTCTCAAAGCCCACTAACTACCTTAACATTAGTATTGTTTCATATCAACAGAACTCTGCTCTGGGTCTTGAGGTAAAGAGACGATGCTTATAAATCTCTGTGGTCCTTCTCCCTCTCTCAAATTCTGATGAATTTTCTTTTCTCCTCCATGTCTCCCTCCAGACGGACGTCTTGGTGGTGAGCTGTGACCTGATAACGGACGCTGCCCTCCACGAGGTGGTCGACCTGTTCCGAGCCCACAACGCTACCCTCTCCATGCTGATGAGCAAAGCCCACGAGTTCACCGAGACTGTTCCCGGACAGAAGGGCAAGAAAAAAACGGTGCGATTCAGATGATTATAACACAACAAGCGTTATTACACCAGATCCCCTGCATTTGAGTTTGAGTCAACCAAAAATACTGAATGCAGAACACTACTTCATGTCATCTGTCAGTATTTTTATGGATGGTAAAATGGTACATTTCAAAGATTCATTCCCTAAAAAGGATATTCCCCAGTTAGCAAATGTTTATTGCGCTTGTAACAATCTACGATGAAGCTCGTTGACATTTTTATTTCTAAATCTGTCTTATTAAACCGAGTGAAGGTCTGTAGGCCTAGATGTTAGTTTACAAGCCAGTTTACAAGCCAAGCTAGATGGCTTGCTTGCTTAGTCGTGTGGTGATATCTTAGCCATTGATGTGTGATTGTTCCTCTGGTGTCTTCCTTCTCCCAGGGGAGCAAAGGGACTTTGTTGGGGTGGATGGTACAGGAAAGAGGCTCCTCTTTATGGCCAACGAGGCCGACCTGGACGAAGGTGTGGTCATCAGGAAGTCCATCATGAGAAAGTGAGTATGACTTTATCATCACATTTAGCGGTTAAATGTACACTCTACTAAAGGACGTTGCCATGAACAGTACTGCAGATATTGCGATAAACCAGATGCGAGACGTATTTCCCACACAGTCACACACAGTATCTGTGCATGTGCAAAGGTTTGCTTTACGCTGTTCGAGCATGGTAGGTGCGGGACCAAAACAGTGGGGGCGTTTAGCCTCACGCTTCAATGCTCTTAGTTGTTGCGGAAATTGACCCACTGTGCTGATTACTTTGTGCACCTACATCATATCACTGAGTCTACCTTTAAAATGGTCTCCCCTCAAACCCAATAATGCCTATTGTCTGACTGGTGGTGATGAATTGAAACTTATGAAATGTTGGCTTCATTAGTTTCCATTTCAAATATTTTCATTGCCTTGTCAAATTAAATGCCCGTTCTCACTATTAATGATGTGACATTTCCATAGCCTTACAAATAATGTGACCGAGTTGGCCTGGGTAGGAACTAGGAGTCAGGTACAATAATGCCTCCCCCGGTCTAACAATACAGGGATACATATTTTATCACTTTTGAGTCTGACTCTTGAGACTTTCCACTGGGCTGTCTTATCAAATGAACTGGGTTCAATTCCTATTTCAAAACTTTAAACTTGAGCAACCATTCAATCTAATGTTTGCATTTGGAAGATCTCAAATAGTATTTGAACCCAGGTCTGTCTTATCAAGCCACCAGGTGTGTGTGTGTGTGTGTGTGTGTGTGTGTGTGTGTGTGTGTGTGTGTGTGTGTGTGTGTGTGTGTGTGTGTGTGTGTGTGTGTGTGTGTGTGTGTGTGTGTGTGTGTGTGTGTGTGTGTGTGAGTTAGCATAGCGCAAGGCGCGGAGTGGAGTGATGAAGGGAACAACGCAAACTTGTTCAGATCTGACCCTGCATTTGTGTGGGATTGCTAATAAAAACACAGCACTCCCCAGCCTTGGCTGTCATGAGACTAACCAATTACTTCAGCTACACAGGGATTTGCTCCTGCTTTGGCTGTGTTTGGCAGTTTTTCCCCGGCAGACCTCCTGTTCCAGCTTAACGCATGCTGTGGTCCTTTTTCTTTCACTTGTTCTCGCTCTCTTTTTCAAACATCCATGTGGGCTTTATCGTTGCGCTGGGTGGTTGTGTGTGTGCTTGCATTTGGCTGCTCTGAAGCCGTGTATTTATGCTCTTATCTCATCGCCACCCTGCATCTTAAAGTGGCAATCGGCAGTAGAAACAATAATGCATTCTCCCTGACCCATTTTCGGGTAAAAAGCTACGGGATGCGGCTGGAGAAATGTAACCACTCTCAAATTCATAGCTATGGCTACAAGGACTGACCGTCCATAATATGTTTTTATAAATGTTGGCGCAAAACAAACTTATATTTTGAGTTCTGGTGGGGTTCAACAGTTGCACTACGCTCATGAGGCATTTTTAAGTTATGTTAATCGCCAACGGTTATGGGTTCGATTCCCGCTGGGGCCATTCATACATAAAATGTTTGCACGCATGACTTTAAGTTGCTTTGGATAAAAGTGTCTGCTAAATGGTATTTATTATTATGATCCACAATGGATGTAGTAACTGCTGATTTGCCTTCTTTTTTTTAAAGCTTTAAAACAGAATTCATGTTTGTTCAATTGCCAAAGGTGTAAATCCTACTTGACCAGATCAATGAAATTATCTATTGATGTATAATACTTGCAAATGTACTGCCCACTACTAAATACATCTTGGTATTAAGGCCATTTGCAGTTGATAAAACATCATGCATAAGGAATTTGGATAATAAGGAACTAGAATAATGAACTAGATAGTCAGTCATATTCGCTTTTGACAGATATGGCAAACTTGCTCATCAAATACCCATATGTCTAGTGTGCACAAAATATATGAACCCATTAGTAGCATTATCTTGAGTCCCCTGTGTGGTGTCTATGATGTCTGGGCTGAAAGAGCTGAAGCTGTCGACATCCTGGCTGGACCTGGACTGCAGCCCTGGGGCCATATTCATAAAGTAGTTATCTAGGATCAGGTCCTCCCTGTCCATATAATCTTATCCATTATGACCTTAAAGGCAAAACTGATCCCAAATCAGCACTCCGACGAGACCTTTTGTGAAGATGGGCCCAGATCTTGTGCCTTGGTCCTGGGCTTCTGGTCCTGTTCACTGGTCTGGGCTGTGGGCTGCGGTTCTATGACCTATGTTCTAGGTTGTGGACTCTGGGCTGTGGGAGCTGGTCTGTTGGGAGCTCATAAATACTTCAGGGAGCCCGAGCCACACTAAATCCTGCCCAATAAGAGAGGGGCCGCAACAGCAGCTGCAAGCATGCTTCCCTGCAAAAGCAAATTGGCCACGTGCACTAATGTGAGATACGCACACACATGCATGTAGCACACACACACACACCAGGATATCACATGCAGTTGTGGGCTTGTGGCACTACATTCATACTGAGCTTACTTACACTGAAATACTTGCATATAGGAAACATCTGAACATTTTGGCCTGCACATGCACATTGAAAGACTGGCTAATTGTATCTCCACAAACATGCACAACCTCACAGGCCTGAAGTTTATTAGACATGTTAACCCTAAACAAATTAAACTTCTAGTTGAGCTTTAAAATAGAAGTCGTCAATGAGCCCTAGGCCACTTGTTGAAAGACTGAGGTCTATTGAGTTTGTCATTCTTATGATATCTTAAAGCTGTCGGCTAACTCTTCAGCTAGCATAAGTGTCGATGCTTTGTCGTTTATTTCAGCCCCAGATGTCAAAGGTCTCTGTTTCGACTCTGTTTCCCCCCATTAAGCCCCTTTTTCCTGAGCGTAGGAAGTTTGAGACGTCTGAAAGCCTCCCCTACCAGCTCAAGTCGTTCCCTGGCTGTTTGTCTAAGCTGTCTCCAGAGTCTTTCTTTACTTGTCTGCCGTTGTATTTAAACAGACATAGGCTGGGTGACGTATGAAATGGGATCGCTGGGCTGCCGTCACGTGCTGCTGTCCTATACTGTGGTACGGCTAACCTGGGACCAATGGCTTAACCACCACTCACTTTGGGCCACTCAATTCCTTTGTACAAATTTCCCATTGATATCAATGCATGAGTTATTCGAAGTTACAAACGCAGATCTTGGGCTAGGATAAGGTCATGATAAGCTGTAGTCCACACTACCTACCAAAAGAGCTTTAATCTGTATTCTTCGTAGCTGTTTACAAACCACAATAGTCAGAGGCTGGCACTAAGACAGCATTGAATGAGCTGTATTCCGCTATAAGAAAACGCTCACCCAGAGGCGGCGCTCCTAGTAGCCGGGGACTTTAATGCAGGGAAACTTAAATCCGTTTGACCAAATTTCTATCAGCACGATAAATGCTCTCCCTCGCCCTCCATTTGGCAAATCTTACCATAATTCTATCCTCCTGATTCCTGCTTACAAGCAAAAATTAATGCAGGGAGCACCATTGACTAGATCAATAAAAAAGTGGTCAGATGAAGCAGATACTAAGCTACAGGACTGTTTTGCTTACGGAATTCATCCAATGGCATTGAGGAGTATACCACCTCAGTAATTGGCTTCATCAATATGTGCATCGATGACGTCGTCCCCACAGTGACCCCAACCAGAAGCCATGGATTACAGGCAACATCCGCACTGAGCTAAAGGCGAGAGCTGCCGCTTTCAAGGAGCGGGACTCTAACCCGGAACTTATAATAAATCCTGCTATGCCCTCCGACGAACGATCAAACAGGACTAGGATTGAATCGTACTACATGTCGGATGTGGCATGGCTTGCAAACCATAACACACTACAAAGGGATCCACAGGTGCGAGCTTCCCAGTGACGTGAGTCTGCCAGACGAGCTAAACTACTTATATCCTCGCTTCGAGGCAAATAACACTGAAACATGCATGAGCGCACCAGCTGTTCCGGAAGACTGTGCAATCACGTTCTCCGCAGCTGATGTGAGTAAGACATTTAAACAGGTCAACATTCACAAGCCCACAGGGCCAGATGGATTATCAGGAATGCAGTGGAGCAGGTTGAGAGCTTCAAGTTCCTGGTGTCCACATCACCAACAAACTAACATGGTCCAAGCACACCAAGACAGTCATGAAGAGGGCACGACAAAAGCTATTCCCCCTCAGTTGACTGAAAATATTTTGCATTGGTCCTCAGATCCTCAAAAGGTTCTACAGCTGCCTGGTATGGCAATTGCTCGGCCTCCAACCACAAGGCGCTACAAAGAGTAGTGCAAACGGCCCAGTACATCACTGGGGCTAAGCTTCCTGCCATCCAGGACCTCTATACCAGGCGGTGTCAGAGGAAGGCTCTAAAAATTGTCAAAGACTCCAGCCACCCTAGTCATCGACTGTTCTCTCTACTACCGCACGGAAAGCTGTACCGGAGAGCCAAGTCTAGGTCCAAGAGGCTTCTAAACAGATTCTACCCCCAAGCCATAAACATCTAGCCCAGACTATTTGCATTGCCCCCCCAACCCCCCTCTTTACACCAGTTTTACTCTCTGTTGTCATCTATGCATAGTCACCTTAATAACTCTACCTACATGTACATACTACTTTAACTAACCGGTACCCCCTCACATTGAGTCTGTATCGGTGCCCCCTGTATCAAGTCTCTCTATTGTTATTTTACTGCTGCTCTTTAATTACTTGTTACTTTTATCTCATTCTTATCTGTATTTTTTGGAAACTGCATTGTTGGTTAGGGGCTCGTAAGTAAGCATTTAACTTTAAGGTGAAGGTTGTATTCGGCGCATGTGACTAAGAAAATTTGATCTTAAGTTGGTATTCAGCCCTTAAAGAACTTTCTCTTCCGTTCTAATGCCCTCATCCCTTGTTTTCCTTGATACACTGATATTTGGCCTACATGTTACAGCAGGATATGGTCAATATTCTTCAGAGACTCTTATTTTTAAAGGTGTTTGTTGGTTACCAAGCATCAGGTCCAACAAACTGCATGTTCTTGATCCCTGTCCTAGATAACCACCACGTTGTCCCATGCTAGTGTTCTGTGTGGTGACACCTTTCACTACCCATTTCCACATGTGAATGAAATGCAAGCTGAAGACATGCTACACATGATATGAGTTGGCCCCTGAATTGATTTGACAGTGTGAAGGCTCCTGCAGATTCCTCGCATACAATGTTGCTCTACTTTCCACTGTAAATCCTGCAGAGGTGAAGTCAGTCCTTGCTGTACTACCATTCTCTTTTAGGATGAAATCATGGATTTGGTAAATCACTTGAGGTCTACAGTACTTGGTTCCCACTAAACTAAATATATTTGAAGAATTTAGGACCATTGCAAAACAAGTAGCATGTGTCTTTGCCATGAAGCACACTCCTCAAACATTCCTCTCTTTAAATGGCGTCAATCTATTGTCCAATGGCAAGTGGCGAAGTTTGGGAAGCTATACGTTTAACTGCACGTTTTCCTAAGTAACTACCCAAGTCTGGAATTTTTTTGTCCCTTCATATTTACTTTCTGTGCTCAGACAAGAGAGGATACAAAGAGCCTAGGTCTTTATAGTAAAGCCCTGTGTAGCTGGCCGCTTGAGCAAATTTGCCTGGGCTTTGCAGTGGTGTTGACACAGACCAGGTCCAGAATAGCAGTTAGAACTGTCCCTTCAGAGAGAAGTACAAGACCATTTACCTCACAGCGCTGCTGCCATGTGGAATGTGCTCGTTTAGGGCCTACTACACATGGAGGTTTTTAGTAGTAAGTCATTATGCTATTTGGAAGTGAGTCACCAGAGCCCGAGGAGTCTTCCAACAATGTTCTGTTTCACTCACCAGCCAGGCCCTCTAGACCTGGTGTTCCCAAACTGTGGGGCACGGCCCCTGGGGACGGGGTGGCTTTAAACTTACTCTTGAAAGTTGTAATAGTAGAATGCACAAGGTGCAATTTAGAAATTGGATAGTGCATCATCAGTTCCTCTTGGTTATTGCATACCTTAGAGCTATATATAACTTGTCAAAAATATTCAGCTCAGCTAACCCATTTTGGCAAAAAAAAAAATTGTTTTGTACCCCATAGATATTGTTGTAATTTTGTCACTCAAATATCACATGAATACATGTTATACAAGGCAAAATGTATAGAATTGCAGAAAATAAGCTTTAAACCTGCAAAATTCTCTCCACCATAGAAATAGACATGGTGCATCTGTGCGGGGAGGGGTCGTGATGTTACCCAACGCAGGCCCTGAGGGAAAAATTTGTGAACCTCTGCTGTAGACTACCAGGAATTACACATTAAACTTGTTTGGCAAATGCAGTGGCTTTATGGCCAAACAATGTGTATTGTAGTTCTACTAAAATGATCATGCAAATGGAGGTCCTTCCTCCAGCATGTAGGCCTTCCCAGTAGACAGACTAGGGCTGTTGCTGCTCCTGCTTGTGTTTAACCATGGTGCAATTCTCCATAAAGGGCACACGTTGACCCCCACCACTCTCCTCCACACCACCAGCCACAGCACACTGATCCCTGGGTATCTCTCCTGCTGGCCTGCCTCCCTTCCTGCCCAGCCCCACAGGTGCCAAACAATGATGTCAGATGCTGGTTGTGTGCTAGGATATTCCTGTCTCTGTTTTCAGCCCCTCGTTGGTGGGTTCAGCACATGTCCCCTCTGTGAGCTGGTTAATGGAATGGCTCAAAGTTGTAGTAATTTACCTCTTGCTTGTTTACCCGCTTCCCTCTTCCCCCCTCAAAACGTGATTTATACGGCCCGGCATCTGGTTCTGAAATCTGCATGGCCGACCAGAGCTGACTCATTCTCAATGCTTCAAATCGCATTCTTCACCCAAGAAAAGACGGAGCGGGGGAGGCTGTCACATAAAGTCCCAGAGATGAGATGGTTTTCTTAAATGTCACATTTAGGGGAGGAGAAGAGAATGGGGGGCCCAGTTGACTGCAACACCACCAGGCGGCTGGATAGCCGGGTCGCTATGATAGTGTTTCACCACTATGATCATGTTGGATGTTTGGTGGAGGTTTGTCATCTATTTCACCTGATGCTCTGACCCAGAGGTCATGTAGAATATAGGCTAGTGAATGTACAGCTATGGTCTTATCTGACCCATTGCGTAGGTTCTGTCCAAGGAACTGTTTATGGAGTCGGGTCACCTGGTCATACTTTAAGCGGCACTAAGACCACCATCCGCGGGGGACGCACAGCCCATCTGAACGTGGTGACGGTTGGCGAAATTGCTTGAGCTGCGCTGGGAATTCAAAAAGTATGATAGAATGTTGGACCACTGGCTATCACACTGCTGTCCGTACCTATCCACGTTTTGGACTCTGAAGCATTTCACTGTAAGGTCTACTACACCTGTTGTATTCGGTGCATGTGACAAATCAAATTTGATTTGATATATGTTTTATGTGAGCAGTGCTTCTAGAGGCCTTCTCAGAGGATGAGTCCTACGTTCACCATGGCCAGAACTGCAGTGAACAGAACACCAGCTTTTCTAACTGACACCACAGTCTTTCAGAGCTGATGTTTGGCCAGGGGTCGGCAACAGGCGGCCCGAAGAACCAAAACGGCCTGCAAGTGTTTTTTATTTTCTATCTTACAAATAAATAGAGACATGATCATGTCTCTGTAATCAAGGTACGAAATTGTTATTTTCGGCCCGAGGCAGACTAGTTGCCTACCCCTGATGTAGGCTATTGTAGGCCATTTTGACTGCAGGTTTAGATTTAATTCTGTAACCAACATTATATTATCATGGTAATTTCACCAGAACACTTCAAAATAAACCCCAACAGAAATTATTATCCACTCAATCAAAGCTTTTTAACACATTGGCCCCACACCTTCTGATCCTCTGAGTTTTTTCTTTCTTTTTTTTTTCGTTGTTTCGTTCTTTCGTTCGTTCTTTCTTTCTTTCTTCAGCTGCACCTCCCACTCCAATTCTCATACCCACTCAACAGATTCACAGATGGTGCAATCTCTATTGTACTGCACACTGCCCTTTCCCACCTTGACAAAAGGAATACCTATGTGAGAATGCTGTTCATTGACTACAGCTCAGCGTTCACCATAGTGCTGCAATTGGATCCTGGACTTTCTGACGGGCCGCCCAAGTGGTGAGGGTAGGCACCATATCCGCCTCAACATGGGAGCCCCTTAGTGGTGTGTGCTTAGCTCTCTCCTGTACTCCCTGTTCACCCACAACTCCAACACCCATTTAAGTTTGCTGATGACACGATGGTGGTAGGCCTGATCACCGACGATGATGAGACTGCCTACAGGGAGAAGGTCAGAGACCTGACAGTGTGCTTCCAGGACAACAATCTCCATCAACGTCAGCAAGACAAAGGGGCTGATCGTTGACAACAAGAAACGGAGGGTCGAGCACACCCCTATTCACATCAACGGAACTGTAGTGGAGATGGTTGAGAGCTTCAAGTTCCTCAGTGTCCACATCACGAAGGACTTATCATGGTCCAAACACACCAACACAGTCGTGAAGAGGGCACATCAACACGTATTCACCCTCAGGAGGCTGACAAGATTTGGCATCAGATCCATAAAAACTTATACAGCTGCACCATCGAGAGCATCTTGACTGGCTGCATCACCGCTTGGTATGGCAACTGCTCGGCATCCAACCGCAGAGCGTGACAGAGGGTAGTGTGTAATGCCCAGTACATCATTGGGGCCGAGCTCCCTGCCATCCAGGACTTCTATACCAGGCGGTGTAAGAGAAGGTAAGGCACTAAAAAGGGTCAAAAGGTCTAAAAAGGGTCTCCTGTCACCCAAGTCACAGTCTGTTCTCTCTGCTACCACATGGCAATTGGTACCGCGCCAAGTCTGGGACCAAAAGGCTCCTGAACAGCTTCTACCCCAAAGCCATAATATTACTGAACAGATAATTAAACGGCTACCCATTCTTTCTGCTTTTCACTTACTACCTACATGTATATAGTGCTTCAATTAATCACCTAACCAAACCTACATGTACATATTACCTCAGTCAATCACCCTAACTACCTCGTAACCACGTACACTGACTCGGTACCGGTACTCCTTGTATATAGCCTCGTTATTGTTATTTGATAGTGTTATTTTGTGTTAATGCACTTTATTTATTTATATATATGTACACACACACACACAAGTATGTGGACATTCCTTCAAATTAGTGGATTCGGCTATTTCAGCCACACTGGTTGATGACTGGTGTATAAAATCGAGCAAACAGCCATTCAATCTTCATAGACAAACATTGGCAGTAGAATGGCCTTACTGAAGTGCTCAGTGACTTTCAACGTGGCACCGTCATAGGATGCCACCTTTCCAACAAGTCAGTTCGTCAAATTTCTGCCCTGCTAGAGCTGCCCCGGTCAATTGTAAGTGCTGTTATTATGAAGTGGAAACGTCTAGGAGCAACAACTGCTCAGCCTTGAAGTGGTAGGCCACACAAGCTCACAGAACGGGGCCACGAGTGCTGAAGTGCATATCATGTAAAAATCATCTGTCTTCGGTTGCAATACACACTACCAAGTTCCAAACTGCCTCAGGAAGCAACATCAGCACAATAACTGTTTGTCTGGAGCTTCATGAAATAGGTGTCCATGGCCGAGCAGCCGCACACAAGCCTACGATCACCATGCGCAATGCCATGAGTTGACTGGAGTGGTGTAAAGCTCGCCACTATTGGACTCTGGAGCAGTGGAAGCTCCTTCTCTGGAGTGATGAATCACGCTTCAACATCTGACAGTACAACGGACAAATCTGGGTTTAGTGAATGCCTCAGAACGATACCTGCCGCAATGCATAGTGCTAACTGTAAAGTTTGGAGGCTGTTTTTCGTGATTCGCGCTACGCCCCTTAGTTTCTGGAAAGATACATCTTCACGCTACAGCATACAAAAATATTCTAGACAATTCTGTGCTTTCAACCTTGTGGCAACAGTTTGGGGAAGGTCCTTTCCTGTTTCAGCATGACAATGCCCCTGAGCACAAAGTGAGGTCCATACAGAAATTATTTGTGGAGATCGGTGTGGAAGAACTTGACTGGCCTGCACAGAGCCATGACCTCAATCACATTAAACACCTTTGGGATAAATTGGAACGCCGACTGCGAGCCAGGCCTAATCGCCCAACATCAGGGCCCGACCTCAGTAGTGCGCTTGTGGCGGAATGGAAGCAAGTCCCCCAGCAATGTTCCAACATCTAGTGGAAAGTGTTCCCAGAAGAGTAGAGTCTGTTATAGCAGCAAAGGAGGGACCAACTCCATATTAATGCCCATGATTTTGACATGAGACATTTGAGCAGGTGTCCATGTACTTTTGGTCATTGGGTGTATTTTCTTTTTATTTATTTGTTAATGTTCTTCTTTTTAACTGTATTGTTGAGAAAGGGGCTCTTAAGTAAGCATTTCATGGTAACGTGGTCTCTTGTTTTATTCGGGGTATGTGACATACAAATTTATTTTCATTTGAGACGCTTCCCACATCACACAGGTTGCTCTGCTCTCAGATTAATTACACTGGCCTCCAGGACAGGACAGGGCACCCTATTCTCTATATAGTGCTCTACTTTTGATCAGAGCATTATGGTGCACTACCCTTTTATACAGCAATATAAATGGAATAGAGTGCCATTTACTACGGACAGAAGCTCTATACCCAGAGCTTTGTCATGTCAATCTCAGGCTGTAAAACAATTGGGGGGTCTGCTTGTGTTGGCATCTCACCAGACTGGACACGGTTACCATGGCAGCCAGGCTTCTGGGGCAGGGCCTGCGGATGGAAGCTGGCAGGGGACAATACACAGGTGCCATGACATTCCAGGGACTTTTGTCACATGCCTTATTTTTTTCCCCTTATAGCAGATGTTCTGTTTGTTCAGTCACGTACTGCTTTCAGCGAAGTATGTGTCCGAATAAAAATCTGAATTAAAGGGTGCCATTATTTTCATTCTGTCATCTAATTAAAACAGAATTCTGAGAAGAAAACAGTGGTTTTGCTCGTGAGGCATGCTGTCTGCTACAGGGTACTTTATGGTGTGTTGTACCAAGAACATTGACATTCAGTTACAGTACATTACATGAAGTTATACCTGTGTAGTAAGTAACACACAACTCTAGTATTACAAAAGTGAAATTGGGATTTATCCTTAATCCACCTGGGTAATAAAAAAAATCCCTTTAACTCTAAATGAATTGTTAACATATGTCATAGAACGTGCCTTTACAATTGTTCTATTACAACTACTGTGTTTTTACACAGGTATAGAGCAATGTCATGTATAACTCCCCAGCTTTTTAGTTTGAATTTGATTTGATTTACCTCCCACGTCTGCCTCTCTCTTTCATTCAGACATCCAAGGATGCACATCAAAACTGGCCTTGTGGACGCCCACCTGTACTGCCTGAAGAAGTCTGTGGTCGACTTCCTCGCTGATAACAAGTGAGGCCTTTTCACATGTTTGACTTTGGTTGCGTCCTACATTGGACGAACTTTTGCATGTCATTGCATGTCAAATCTTTGCATGTTATCACAAATGTGTTTTTATATTAAATGTACACTGAGTGTACAAAACAGTAGACATAGACTGACCAGGTGAATCCAGGTGAAAGCTATGATCCCTTATTGATGTCACTTGTTAAATCCACTTCAATTAGTGTAGGGGAGGAGAAAAAGCTTAATCATTTTTTAACCTAAGACAATTGAGACATAGATTGTGTATGTGTGTCATTCATTGGGTTAATGAGCAAGACGAGATTCAAGTGCCTTTGAACGGGGTATGGTAGTAGGTGCCAGGCCCACCGGTTTGAATCAAGAACTGCAATGCTGCTGGGTTTTTCACACTCACCAGTGTTCCGTGTGTATCAAGAATGGTCCACCACCCAATGTGGAACGCTTTTGACACCTTGTAGAGTCCATGCCCCGACAAAGGCTGTTCTGAGGGCCAACGGGGGTGCAACTCATATTAGGAAGGTGGTTCCTAATGATTTCTACACTGTGTATATCAAATTATTTTTTTAAAGGTACCAATAACCATCCACATAAATGTGAATACAGTGTGTTGCTAGATACAGGTGAAATAACGAATGGCACCTTTCTTGCCAAGTTGCATGCGTGTTGAACTGGAGTTAATATATGAACAGACTGTGACTGTGGAAAGGCTTTGAGACTGGTATGTATTCTTGTTAGGTGTTAATTTGTTTTACAATGTGCCACTTGAGCAGTTTATTAGGCTTTTACCCCCCTTGAGCATTAGTGTCAGAGGTACACCTCAATCACAACTGTGGTGATCTCACTTCCTCATACTACTTGTACTACTTCTTTTCAAGTGCAATCACTTTGGACCAATCAGAAAGTCTGTTGTTTATTGCCCATTTTAAATGTTTGGGTTACCATATATAATAGGGCCACCACCATAGATTTACCTAAAGCTTATAACATATAGATGTAATTTATAGGAGCTCTGTAGTCACCACCACCAGATCAAATGATCCATAATTGTAAAGATATACATACACCTAATCATTCAAATCCAGGCCAAGCAATTCAATGCATTGTTAGATTCCTCACTTAGTTGAAATGCATCTCACTTTGATAAATGTATGTCCTATTGATGCAGCCTATATTTCTAATGGTGTTACATGAATCTACTCACATTCTCCAGCCCATACATCCTAGGCAGGTGATCCCCCCCCCCCCCCACCCACCCACCACGCCCACCACCAGCAAGACCAAAAGCAGAAGCTCCACCCTTCTACTCCTCTACCCACCCCCAGTCTAGGCCCCCAATCCCTTTATGCTTGTTAAACTGGTATTGTGAGGAGACCCAGCAGCTCCTTTAAGTGGTGTTGAAAATAAGCACAGGTGGCATTAATTGGAGAGTACATTGACTCACTAGCTCTATCCCTTTCCCTTCAAATATACATTTTCTACCGGGGATTTCCATAAATATGCAGCAATGCAGCTGCTTGTTCCTGCTGCTTCCCATTGCTTTGACATATTTTAATTGAACCTTTATTTAACTAGGTAAGTCAGTTGACCGCCTACCCCAGCCAAATCCTACCCCAGCCAAATCCTACCCCAGCCAAATCCTAACCCAGACAAATTGTGCGCTGCCCTATGGGACTCTCAATCGCGGCCTGTTGTGATACAGCCTGGAATCAAACCAGGGTCTGTAGTGACGCCTCTAGCACCTACCGCACTGAGATGCACCACTCGGGAGCCCTATTTATTCACCAGTCCTCCTGATATGAATATAATTTCATCTAATCTGCCGTCCAGACTCAGGAGATCCCAATACCACTACCCCCCTTTTTTATTTTTCTATCTCATCAAAGTAGGTTGACTTTAAATTCAGCTCCCTTTTCTTTCACATTCTCCCCTTTTCCTCTTTCCCTCTCTCACTCTTCCTCTCCCCCTCTATTTCTCTCTCACTCTTCCTCTCCCCCTCTCTCACTCTCCCTCTTTCTCTCCCTCTTTCTCGCTCTTCTCTCTTTTGAAGCTGCTCTGCTGTGGAGCGCTCACGGAGAAAAATGGACAGAGTAACTGTTGTTTCTTTCTCAGCATTCAGATGGAAATTCTAATCTCTCTTCAAAGAAACTAAAAAGAGAGTGAGGAGGAGAGATGGAGAGGGACATGGAGTGTAGTGAAGAAGTGAGGAGGAGGAGAAATTAAAATAGCCTACAGGGCGTACTTGGATGTTTGAAACCTTGATTCAGCCTTATTATTTTTTTGACCTGTTAGGAAGCCCTTGAACGTGTACACCATGAAATGATCATGTTTGTTTCTGGTTATCATAAAACCCTCATGAGCAGAGTTGGGCATTCAGCTTGTGAGAGTGTTCAGTACATGGACATTAACAATGTACACTCAAAGGAATTGTCCTCCTTCTCACGCCCCTCCGCCCCTCCTACTTCTATCATTTGGATTGACCATGAGGAAATATCTCCCTCAACCTACGCTGACAATTATTGCTCATAGAAATAGAATGAGTAGAATGTGCCTCCTCATTCAGGTCAATTGCCATGGTCAGATTTCTATGCCCGCTCTACTAATTCTAATTCTATGTTATTACTCTTCAAATTATTTGAGGGTTAAAGGTTACACACATCATGAGGATAAAATGCACCTTTTACTTTCAGTGAATGTACTATTTCAGCAATTCAGTAACTATTGTATTTTGTTTTGTTTTTCTCTCAAAGATCAATCTCTTCGATTCGGGGAGAGTTAGTCCCCTATCTGGTCCGCAAACAGTTCTCTAAATCGACCAACTCTCCGAAGGTCATCGATGAAACTCATCAGAACCTAAAGAAAAACGATAGCAATGTAAACCAAGGTAATGAACATTCCAAATAGAGTATGCTTGAACATTTAAGACTTTCCATAGCTAGGTTGTAACTCACGTCATGTTCATGCGCACACACACGCACACACACATTCACCTGTGTGTATTTGCTGAAATATGTGTGTGTAGAGATCCAGATCTCATCCAGGGATGAGGAGCTGCTGCATCTAACCCAGGAGAGGTCCTGTTGGAATGACCACCGTGGGGACATGAGCGATGCCTACCACGGAGGACGCCTGCGCTGCTACGTGCACATCATGGACGAGGGAATATGTTACCGCGTCAACACGCTAGCGGCCTACATCGAAGCCAATCGCCTGGTGAGTGAGTGAAGGGACACTGTGTAGAAAATGTGACGCTCTAGTTTAATAGCAGGCTCTGTGACCAACATAACGCCAGAGTTGTGGGTTTGATTCCCACGGGGGAACAGTGTGAAAAAAAATATATACATGAAAATGTACACACTCTGGATAAGAACGTCTGCTAGATGGCACAACAAAAAAATAAAGAAATGTTCATATATTTCAATGATGATTCCTGAACATGACTGACAGTTGCTTTATCCTCATCCATTTTCTCTCCTGTGTTCCAGGCCCCTAAGCTGTTTGACGAGCCTGCAGTCCATCCATCAGCAGTGGTCTCTGAGCGCTGTCTGGTGAGTAACTACTGTGACCAACAGGGAACACACTAAGAGTAGCTAGATGGGTGGTTTTCTTAGACGTCTGGTACAATGTGGATTTTCTGACCAAGTCTGAGAGTGAGTCATTCGCAGGATTGAGAGTTTCTGGTGAGTGAGGGTGACATTAGAGTGAGTGTGCTTTGGTGAGTCACATGGTATTCTTGTTAGTTGTCTATGCTGTAGGTGTCAGAGGATTTATGAGTAAAGCTCAATTCAGATTGGGATCCGCGATAGTCCGGCTTCCCATTGTGATATATCCCGCTGGGGACGCACGTGGATCCGCGTACGTGGCTCTTAATCATTTGAATGTGGCAATGGTTGGATTATTTGCTTGAGCCGTGCTGAGAATTAGTAAACTATGAAAGAATATTCTAGAACACTGCTGTACGGCCATGTACGCCTTTAACTGTAGCCAACCATAACTTGATATATCTGAAACAGTCTGAATAGCGGAGCATATATGAGCGCATTCGATGCAGATTAGGGGAGACGGGGCTATACGCTGCTGAATATAACCTACCCACGTCGCAGTTAGAGCGGCCATTGCCCTGCTTCCTCCTTCCGCATGTTGTTGAAAAACCAAAGGGAGAGTAATATGAAGTTTGGGACACAAGTTATGCTTCTTCATAATCATAGATGAATTTAACGTGCACATTTTTCCCCAATAAACAAATTACTTGCCTGAACACTTTGTTTATTGTCACATGCCCAACAATTCAGTAATCAATATCAGTCACGAGGCATTGTTTAGGCATTTTAGTTTGTTTGTCATTTGGCAATCTGAAACCAACTGGACCAAATGAAAGAAATGCAATGTAAAAAATTGTTGAATTCTGATTCGAACTATAGTGCAGAACTACAATATGTGTGAAATCGCCCTTACAGATGTAGGCTCTTAATTTGATCACTGTGTTGCAGGAGAACTTTCCTGCAATGCAGGAAATGTTTAACTTGCAGTGTATGTGAGGTTTAAAAAGGCTTCTGAATTTTATAATTTCCAAGCCTGAAATGACAGATTTGATTTTCTCTTACGAAAAATGTATCAACCCCTACAAAAAAAAATGGCCATTAATTATAATCCACATAATAATTCACATTTCCTGTTGCTGCAGGATTATTCTCCTGCTGTAGCAAACTGGCTCAAATTAAGGTCCTACATTTGTTGGTTGCCTCTCCATTATCTTTGTGTTCAAACTGCTTTCCCAACTGTCGTACACATTTGAGTTCTAAAATATCATCTTCTTCTCTCTTTTCTCTCATTAACAGACATCTAAAGAGTAAACATTTTTACACTGGAATTTGACTAATATAGCGAAGTGTGTGAAGGGATCAGAGCGAAATGTAAATTCTGCCGTGGTCTTTTCAGCTTATTATCTTTTTACTGACAACGTTCTACCACGTATGCCTATTGTCTGTTAGATTGGTGCAGACAGCATAATAGGAGCTTCCTGTCAGATCTCAGACAAGACATCCATCAAGAGATCGACAATCGGAGTGTCCACCACTGTCAGGGAGAAGGTCAAAGTAACCAACTCCATCATCATGCATGGAGTCACCATCGAGGAGGGGTGAGTAGAGTCTAATGTATACAGATTTGGACCATTTCTACCACTGAGCCCTTAGACCCAAGGACAGTCATTTTACCAGAAAGTCACAGATGATACTTTGTGGTGGAGAGAAAGCAGTGGAAGAAACAATGATATTTCCATTTGATAAAGGCTGGGCAGTCAACTCCCTTCCCCAATTAAGCCTAGTATAGTGTTGAACCACATTAGGGGATCAAGTAGTTTTCAGAGGTCAGTGTAGAGGGAGAGAGAGGACCAAGGGGAACAAGTAGGTTTCAGAGGCCAGTGTAGAGGCAGAGAGAGGACCAAGGGGAACAAGTAGGTTTCAGAGACCAGTGTAGAGGGGGAGAGAGGACTAAGGGGAACAAGTAGGTTTCAGTGGCCAGTGTAGAGGAAGAGAGAGGACCAAGGGGAACAAGTAGGTTTCAGAGGTCAGTGTAGAGGGGGAGAGAGGACCAAGGGGAACCAGTAGGTTTCAGAGGTCAGTGTAGAGGGAGAGAGAGGACCAAGGGGAACAAGTAGGTTTCAGAGGTCAGTGTAGAGGGAGAGTGAGGACAAGTAGTTTTCAGAGGTCAGTGTAGAGGGGGAGAGAGGACCAAGGGGAACAAGTAGGTTTCAGAGGCCAGTGTAGAGGGAGAGAGAGGACCAAGGGGAACAAGTAGGTTTCAGAGGCCAGTGTAGAGGGAGAGAGAGGACCAAGGGGAACAAGTAGGTTTCAGAGGTCAGTGTAGAGGGAGAGAGAGGACCAAGGGGAACAAGTAGGTTTCAGAGGCCAGTGTAGAGGGAGAGTGAGGACAAGTACGTTTCAGAGGCCACTGTAGAGGGAGAGAGAGGACAAAGGGGAACAGGGAGGGAGGGAGATGGCTGCAGCATGAGGGGACTGACTGAGGCTTGTTTTATGTGATAAGTGGGTAAAATGGAGAACTCTATGTTGACAATGTCCATTGGTGTGCAGTGAACCAGAGCATGCTTACAATGTAATACAAAAACACATAGGTGATGAATATACATGGTTAAACGTCTGGATTCTCAGCAACAACGTATTTAACTTCATCCATATAACTCACAAGTTGTTGCACAGTGAGTTGATAGACTTGTGAACATATTTGCACCAAAATCACACTTGTTTTCTACCTTGAAAGTTTCATTTTCAACTATTTATTGTGGGTGGATTGCTGACTCTGGAAAGTACATCTACTATGAATTGGGGGGCTTTCAGTCTAGCATTGGGAGACATTTTTGATTAAAGTATTTTCACTCGTGCTGGTCAGTTGAAAGGATGTCCGGGCTAGTGATTTAAAACTGCAAGCATGACATGAATCGCAGGAGAGCGACCACTGAGAAGTAGAAAAGGAGTCTGTTATTTTAAATTCACAGATCCTCAAATCCTGGGGAAGAGCTTTAACTGGCAGAGTTAGGCTTTAGCACAGTCCCTCTTAAAGACAGGGAGGCCAGAGCCAGTGTAGGTACCCTCATGTCCCAGTTAGTGCAGAAAAAGAAAGACATGGCAATTCTTTCACAACATAAAAAAAATGTAAGAGGGGATTAGTAAATCCCTGGCATGTTAAAGAAGGCACTTGCATTTTTGGGCCCTTTGTTTGCATGTAGGAGGGCTTGTTTACAAAGCTAAGGATATTTGGGGGGTCGAGGGAGGCCGGCGGAAGAGGTGGGTGGTTAAGGTGGGGGGGGCTCACAGCAAGGAGGAGCATAGTGTCAGTAATTAGTGGTGTTTCAGTTGGGCTTCTTTGGTGGTCTCTCTGTTTAAAACTCCAATCCTTGTAATCTCCAATTGCCATCCACCCCCCAGCCGGGTTCCCACCCTCCTCACCCCCTCTCCCTCCAACCCTACCACCACCACCTGAATAGAATGCCCTCTGTGCAACAGCAGCCAATACAAACCTGCCTGTGTGAGTGGATGCAGGGCCTAGCGTGTCAGAGGCTCATGCATGTTGCGCCTCAGCCTGCCCCACAGAGCTCAATCTGTTGGTTCCCCCAGCTCTCCTAACTAACCCAAACCCAACACACTACCTCAGTCTTTCCAACTGCTGGTACTGAGATGTAGCATGCCTCTACCTGCCACCCAGGGTCTGGAGTTTCACTGTGACAGTTACATATGGGAAGATGAGATTAAATCCTGAATTGAGGTTAATTGAGTTCCTCTTTTTATTGATGAAACTTAAACTGCACAATCAAAGGTATGAAGAAACAATTTGGAATTTTAATAATGAGTCAATTAACAGTAAATGAAGATTGGGCTGAGAATTTGAAAGATCATTGACTTCTTACCATAGAGAATTTCTACTCCACTCAAAGGAATGAGTATACTGCCAACCTAGACCCCAAACCCACCTACTGTCTGAAATCCATTGTTTTAGACTGAGCTCCGTGCTAATAATGATTACAACATTTCGACATGGATGTGCTCGGTCTCAGCTTTGATGAACTGTCTAATGTTTCATTACTGCATGAACTCAACAACACAAACCTGACGATATCGAATTACATGTTGGTTTTAAAAAAATGTTTTTAAAAATGTTTTTACCTTTTTATTTCACTATATAAGCCAGTTAAGAACAAATTCTTATTTACAATGACGGCCAAACCCGGACAACGCTGCCATATGGGACTGCTAATCACGGCCGAATGTGATTCAGCCTGGATTTAGTTTTTTTCCGTCTTTTTTTGTATATATTTCCATCTCTTTTTTTTTCATTTTTAAATTAAACTTATCTTCCGGCAACCCGCCTCAACCAATGTGATACGGATCTGCTATTTTTAGAATCTATAGCTAGAACCTCCATCAGAAGCTAGCCATCAGATGCTAACCAGCTAAATACAGTGCCTTGCGAAAGTATTCGGCCCCCTTGAACTTTGCGACCTTTTGCCACATTTCAGGCTTCAAACATAAAGATATAAAACTGTATTTTTTTTGTGAAGAATCAACAACAAGTGGGACACAATCATGAAGTGGAACGACATTTATTGGATATTTCAAACTTCTTCTTTTTTTATCAAAAACTAAAAAATTGGGCGTGCAAAATTATTCAGCCCCTTAAGTTAATACTTTGTAGCGCCACCTTTTGCTGCGATTACAGCTGTAAGTTGCTTGGGGTATGTCTATCAGTTTTGCACATCGAGAGACTGAAATTTTTTCCCATTCCTCCTTGCAAAACAGCTCGAGCTCAGTGAGGTTGGATGTAGAGCATTTGTGAACAGCAGTTTTCAGTTCTTTCCACAGATTCTCGATTGGATTCAGGTCTGGACTTTGACTTGGCCATTCTAACACCTGGTTATGTTTATTTTTGAACCATTCCATTGTAGATTTTGCTCTATGTTTTGGATCATTGTCTTGTTGGAAGACAAATCTCCGTCCCAGTCTCAGGTCTTTTGCAGACTCCATCAGGTTGTCTTCCAGAATGGTCCTGTATTTGGCTCCATCCATCTTCCCATCAATTTTAACCATCTTCCCTGTCCCTGCTGAAGAAAAGCAGGCCCAAACCATGATGCTGCCACCACCATGTTTGACAGTGGGGATGGTGTGTTCAGGGTGATGAGCTGTGTTGCTTTTACGCCAAACATAACGTTTTGCATTGTTGCCAAAAAGTTCAATTTTGGTTTCATCTGACCAGAGCACCTTCTTCCACATCTTTGGTGTGTCTCCCAGGTAGCTTGTGGCAAACTTTAAATGACACTTTTTATGGAGATATTTCAGAAATGGCTTTCTACTTGCCACTCTTCCATAAAGGCCAGATTTGTGCAATATACAGCTGAGTGTTGTCCTATGGACAGAGTGTCCCACCTCAGCTGTAGATCTCTGCAGTTCATCCAGAGTGATCATGGGCCTCTTGGCTGCATCTCTGATCAGTCTTCTCCTTGTATGAGCTGAAAGTTTAGAGGGACGGCCAGGTCTTGGTAGATTTTCAGTGGTCTGATACTCCTTCCATTTCAATATTATCGCTTGCACAGTGTTCCTTGGGATGTTTAAAGCTTGGGAATTCTTTTTGTATCCAAATCCGGCTTTAAACTTCTTCACAACAGTATCTCGGACCTGCCTGGTGTGTTCCTTGTTCTTCATGATGCTCTCTGCGCTTTTAACGGACCTCTGAGACTATCACAGTGCAGGTGCATTTATACGGAGACTTGATTACACACAGGTGGATTGTATTTATCATCATTAGTCATTTAGGTCAACATTGGATCATTCAGAGATCCTCACTGAACTTCTGGAGAAAGTAAAGGGGCTGAATAATTTTGCACGCCCAATTTTTCAGTATTTGATATGTTAAAAAAGTTTGAAATATCCAATAAATGTCGTTCCACTTCATGATTGTGTCCCACTTGTTGTTGATTCTTCACAAAGAAATACAGTTTTATATCTTTGTTTGAAGCCTGAAATGTGGCAAAAGGTCGCAAAGTTCAAGGGGGCCGAATACTTTCGCAAGGCACTGTAGCTTCAAGCTATTTAGTCATTGTTAGGCACTACTAGTGGCCTTTACCTTTAGCTCCGACACCAGAAGCTTTTAGCCTGGATAATACCCGCCAGTCTGCACAGCACAATATCAACCCTGAGCATACCAGACTGATTTTTTTCCACTACATCACCAGATTCCTGCCGTAAGCTCTGGATCATTACTTCAGGTCATCGCAACTAGCGAGCTGCTACTGAGTGGCCCAGCCCTGAAGCTAGCCTTGAGCCAGTGGATTCTATGATCACTCGGCTACACAGATGATGCTTCCCGGACTCTTCACTAACACGACGAGAAGCCACTACATCACCGGATTCCTGCCGTAAGCTCTGGACCTTTGCATCACATCATCGCAGCTACCTAGCTGCTACTGAATGACTATAGTGGCTAAGGCCCTTGTCCTGAAGCTAGCACAAGTTAGCCTCAAGCCAGGAGCATCTCCCGGCTAGCAAACTTAACTACTTCAGCTACAATACCTCTTTTGCCAATTGGACTGGACCCTTTGTCGAAACGGAGCCCCACCGATCCATCACAACTGGTTTGCCGATGTAATTCCGCCCGTTGTGTCCTCAACCGGCCTTTGCCAGACGTCGGTGAAGATGCTTCTGCTAGCCCCGGCCTGCTATCTTTATGAACGCCGTGTCTCCCGCTTGCTAGCGCAGTAACGACTACCTAACGGCTTCCCTGTTTCATCTATTGCTGTTCACTGGACCCTATGATCACCTGGCTACATAGCTGATGCCTGCTGAGCTGTTTTCATTCATCACGGTACTCCATTTTGTTTATTTTGTTTATCTGTCGGCCCCAGCCTCGAACTCGGGCCCTGTGTGTAGTTAACTGACGCTCTCTGCCCATTCATTGCCATTTTACCTGTTGTTGTTGTCTTAGCTAATTAGCTGTTGTTGTCTTACCCGTTGTTGTCTTAGCTAGCTCTCCCAATCAACACCTGTGATTGCTTTATGCCTCTCTCTAATGTCGATGTGCCTTTTATACTGTTGTTTAGGGTAGTTATCATTGTTTTATTTTACTGCGGAACCTCTAACCCCACTCAACATGCCTCAGATACCTCTTTTGTCCCACCTCCCACACATGCAGTGACCTCACCCAGCATAACTAGTGCCTCTAGAGGTGCAACCTCTCTCATCGTCACTCAATGCCTAGGTTTACCCGCACCCTACCATACCCCTGTCTGTACATTATGCCCAGAAATCTGCTCCTTTTATTGTCTGTCCCCAACGCACTAGACAACCAGTTTTGATAGCCTTTAGCCGTACCCGCATCCTCCTCCTCTGTTCCTCGGGTGATGTAGAGGTTAACCCAGGCCCTGTGTGTCCCCAGGCGCTCTCATTTGTTGACTTCTGTAACCGTAAAAGCCTTAGTTTCATGCATGTAACATCAGAAGCCTCCTCCCTAAGTTTGTTTTGCTCACTGCTTTAGCACACTCCGCCAACCCTGATATCCTTGCCGTGTCTGAATCCTGGCTTAGGAATGCCACCAAAAATTCAGAGATTTCCATCCCCAACTACAACTTTTTCCGTCAAGATGGAACTGCCAAAGGGGGAGATGCAATCTACTGCAGAGAGAACCTGCAAAGTGCTGTCATACTTTCCAGGTCTATGCCCAAATAGTTTGAGCCTTTAATTTAAAAAATTATTATCTCCAGAATTAAGTCTCTTACTGTTGCCTTCCTGTTATAGATCCCCCCCCCCTAACCTCCCAGCTGTGCCCTGGACACCATAGGTGAATTGATTGCCACCTATCTATCTTCAGAGTTTGTTCTGCTAGGTGACCTAAACTGGGATATGCTTAACACCCCGGCCATCCTAATATCCAAATGCTCTGCTGTTTTCAATCAGGATCTCAGCGATCACTGCCTCATTGCCTGCATCCGTTATGGGTCCGCGGTCAAACGACCACCCCTCATCACTATCAAACGCTCCCTAAAACACTTCTGCGAACAGGCCTTTCTAATCGACCTGGCCCGGGTGTCCTGGAAGGATATTGACCTCATCTCTTCAGTAGAGGATGCCTGGTTGTTCTTTAAAAGGAATTTCCTCACCATCTTAAATAAGCATACCCCTTTCAAAAAATGTAGAACTAAGAACAGATATAGCCCTTGGTTCACTCCAGACCTGACTGCCCTTTGACCAGCACAAAAACATCCTGTGGAGTACTGCATTAGCATCGAATAGTCCCCACGATATGCAACTGTTCAGGGAAGTCAGGAACCAATACACACAGTCAGTTAGGAAAGCAAAGGCTAGCTTTTTCAAATAGAGATTTGCATCCTGCAGCTCTAGCTCCAAAAGGTTCTGGGACACTGTAAAGTCCATGTTGAATAAGAGCACCTCCTCCCAGCTGCCCACTGCATTGAGGCTAGGAAACACTGTCACCACCAATAAATCCACGATAATCGAGAATTTCAATAAGCATTTCTCCATGGCTGGCCATGCTTTCCACCTGGCTACCCCGACCAACAGCTCCACACCCCCCACAGCTACTTGCCCAAGCCTCCCCAGCTTCTCCTTCACCCAAATCCAGATAGCAGATGTTCTGAAAGAACTGCAAAACCTGGACCCGTACAAATCAGCTGAACTAGACAATCTGGACCCTCTCTTTCTAAAATTATCCGCCGCCTTTGTTGCAACCCCTATTACTAGTCTGTTCAACCTCTCTTTCGTATTTTCTGAGATTCCTAAAGAGTGGAAAGCTGCCGCAGTCATCCCCCTCTTCAAAGGGGGTGACACTCTAGACCCAAACTGTAACAGGCCTATATCCATCCTGCCCTGCCTTTTCAAAGTCTTCAAAAGCCAAGTTAACAAACAGGTCACTGACCATTTCAAATCACACCGTACCTTCTCCGCTGTGCAATCTTGTTTCCAAGCTGGTCACGGGTGCACCTCAGCCACGCTCAATGTACTAAACGATATCATAACTGCCATCGATAAAAGACAGTACTGTGCAGCCATATTCATCGACCTGGCAAAGGCTTTCGACTCTGTCAATCAATGTATTCTTATCGGCAGACTCGACAGCCTTGGTTTCTCAAATGACTGCCTCACTTGGTTCACCAACTACTTCTCAGACAGAGTTCAGTGTGTCAAATCGGAGGGTCTGTTGTCCAGATCTCTGGCAGTCTCTATGGGGGTACCACAGGGTTCAATTCTCAGGCCGACTCTTTTCGCTGTATGTATCAATGATGTCGTTCTTGCTGCGGGTGATTCGTTGATCCACCTCTATGCAGACAAAACTATTCTGTATACATCTGACCCTTCTTTGGACACTGTTAACAAACCTCCAAACAGGCTTTAATGCACAAACAACACTCCTTCCATGGCCTCCAACTGCTCTTAAACACTAGTAAAACTAAATGCATTTCAAACGATCGCTGCCCGCACCCGCGCGCCCGACAAGCATCACTACTCTGGACAGTTCTGGCTTAGAATATGTGGACAACTACAAATACCTAGGTGTCTGGCTAGACTGTAAACTCTCCTTCCAGACTCATGTTAAACATCTCCAATCCAAAATTAAATCTAGAATCGGCTTCCTATTTCGCAACAAATCAAATCAAATTCATTTATATAGCCCTTCGTACATCAGCTGATATCTCAAAGTGCTGTACAGAAACCCAGCCTAAAACCCCAAACAGCAAACAATGCAGGTGTAAAAGCACGGTGGCTAGGAAAAACTCCCTAGAAAGGCCAAAACCTAGGAAGAAACCTAGAGAGGAACCGGGCTATGTGGGGTGGCCAGTCCTCTTCTGGCTGTGCCGGGTAGAGATTATAACAGAACATGACCAAGATGTTCAAATGTTCATAAATGACCAGCATGGTCAAATAATAATAAGGCAGAACAGTTGAAACTGGAGCAGCAGCACAGTCAGGTGGACTGGGGACAGCAAGGAGCCATCATGTCAGGTAGTCCTGGGGCACGGTCCTAGGGCTCAGGTCCTCCGAGAGAGAGAAAGAAAGAGAGAATTAGAGAGAGCATATGTGGGGTGGCCAGTCCTCTTCTGGCTGTGCCGGGTGGAGATTATAACAGAACGTGGCCAAGATGTTCAAATGTTCATAAATGACCAGCATGGTTGAATAATAGTAAGGCAGAACAGTTGAAACTGGAGCAGGAGCATGGCCAGGTGGACTGGGGACAGCAAGGAGTCCTCATGTCAGGTAGTCCTGGGACATGGTCCTAGGGCCCAGGCCAGTTGAAACTGGAGCAGCAGCATGGCCAGGTGGACTGGGGACAGCAAGGAGTCATCATGTCAGGTAGTCCTGGGGCATGGTTCTAGGGCTCAGGTCCTCCGAGAGAGAGAAAGAAAGAGAAGGAGAGAATTAGAGAACGCACACTTAGATTTACACAGGACACCGAATAGGACAGGAGAAGTACTCCAGATAAACAAACTGACCCTAGCCCCCCGACACATAAACTACTGCAGCATAAATACTGGAGGCTGAGACAGGAGGGGTCAGGAGACACTGTGGCCCCATCCGAGGACACCCCCGGACAGGGCCAAACAGGAAGGATATAACCCCACCCACTTTGCCAAAGCACAGCCCCCACACCACTAGAGGGAAATCTTCAACCACCAACAAAGCCTCCTTCACTCACACTGTCAAACATACCCTCATAAAACTGACCATCCTACCGATCCTTGACTTCGCCAACACTCTACTCAGCAAACGGGATGCAGTCTATCACAGTGCCATCCGTTTTGTCATGAAAGCCCCATATACCACCCACCACTGCGACCTGTATGCTCTCGTCGGCTGGCCCTTGCTACATATTTGTCGCAGACCCACTGGCTCCAGGTCATCTATAAGTCTTTGCTAGGTAAATCTTCACCTTATCTCAGCTCACTGGTCACCATAACAATACCCACTCGTAGCACACGCTCCAGCAGGTATATCTCACTGGTCATCCCCAAAGCCAACACTTCCTTTGGCCACCTTTCCTTCCAGTTCTCTGCTGCCAATGACTGGAACAAATTTCAATAATCGCTGAAGTTGGAGACTTATATCTCCCTTGCTAACTATAAGCATGAGCTATCTGAGCAGCTCACCGATCGCTACAGCTGTACACAGCCCATCTGTAAATAACCCATCCAACTACCTACCTCATCCCCATATTGTTTTTATTTACATTTTATTGCTCTTTTGCACATCACCTGCACATCTATCACTCCAGTGTTAATTTTCTAAATTGTCATTACTTTGCTACTATGGCCTATTTATTGCCTTACCTCTTTACTCCATTTGCACACACTGTATATAGATTTTTCTATCGTTATTGACTGTACTTTTGTTTATCCCACTTGTAACTCTTGTTTTTTGTCGCACTGCTTTGCTTTATCTTGGCCAGGTCACAGTTGTAATTGAGAACTTGTTCTCAACTGGCCTATCTTGTGAAATAAAATATATATAATAATTTGAACCAGGGACTGTAGTGACGCCTCTTGCACTGAGATGCAGTGCCATAGACCGCTGCGCCACTCGGGAGCCCTGACAATGGCATTGTTGTATTTTAAATGTTGGTGTATAATTTGCCCACACAAGGTAGAGGCTGGTGTTGTTCTTCAAAATGCATGCTCAGTCTTTCCTCTAGGTTTTCTTTTAGCAGCGCTGGTAACTGTTGTGGGGGATTTGGGGCCGGGTTGTTGAGGTGTTTCTGGATGAATAGGGTCTTAGGTGGTGGGCGGTGTGGTAATGGCTGTGGTCAGCTCGTTTGTGCGGCTTAAATTGTTTCCTGCAGTTCGATACATTTTCCCATGGAGCTGAGAGGAAATTGTGCAGTGTGAACTAATGTCCTGCAATTCTATGCATTTTGCCATGGCTAATTCTATGTTCTTATGCTCAACCATTCTAACTAAACCAATGGGAAACCCAATCAGGCCCCCTGGGCATGTGCCCTGCCTGCCCCATCAGTAATCCAGCCATGACCAAAATATTAATTTAATCTAAATAATTTTCTATTTTCACACTGTCTAGCATTTTGTTTTGTTTTTTTCATTTTGTCTAGTTTTAGTCATTTTAAGTTTAGACTGAGTGCATTTTTCCATAAATACAATAACTGGTGTGGCGGCAACAATGAATGAATACAGGGAAACACTGATGCTAATCCAGTCTCTTTAGGAAAATAAAACAAGACAGCTGAAAACTATGAGGGATCATGTTTCCTTTTAAGGGGGGTCAGAGGCAGGAAAGGACAAGGACCTCCCTCAGCTGGGCAATTAGCTGAAGACATGAAAGAGAAGTGTTCATTGTAAATATGTTCTTCTTCCACTCTGAAAAAAAAACCTGGCCTGGCCCAGGCATGTCAAGTAAACATCTAACTGGGCAAATAAAGTTATACAGTTTTTATAGTGCCAAAGTGATCCCTGGAAAGTGTGTGTGTGTGTGTGTGTGTGTGTGTGTGTGTGTGTGTGTGTGTGTGTGTGTGTGTGTGTGTGTGTGTGTGTGTGTGTGTGTGTGTGTGTGTGTGTGTGTGTGTGTGAGAGCCTGTGCAGTTTAACGCAGCCACAGACAACGGGACAATGTTACTGTTCATCCAGGAAACGGCCTCCTTGAAATTGGAGTAGATGTTTAAACAGTACATAAAACCAGGATTTTGACTGTGTTATTTCAGTGTCCACTGGCCAGAAATCAACTTTGCTGCGATGTCTTCACAGATACCCACAAGCTGCACAGTGTGATAACTAGTTCTGGACTAGGGCTGACAGTTGATGCTGCTCTGTGTTTGTTCTACAGGTGTAACATCCAGGGCAGTGTGATCTGCAGTAATGCTGTGATTGGCCGAGGTGCAGACATCAAATACTGCCTGGTGGGGAGTGCCCAGCGCATAGAGCCAAATGGTGAGCATACTACTGCCTCACCTCACCTTGCTATCACACACAGTCCCACTCCCCTCTACTCTAACTAGCAGCAGTAGATTCCGGTGCCCCAAAATTTCCCAGGTTTTCCAGAAATCCTGTTTGGTAGATTCCCCAAATCAGGAGAGAATAAGTAGGAAATCCAGGAAACTTTCCACTGGGATTTCTGGAAAAAAATGGGAGTTTGAGAAAGGTACCTGAATTTGCATCCCTCAACGGACAGAAATGACACATGCTACAAGTCATGTAGTATTGTATCCAGGAGGAATGTTCCAAAAGTAGAAATTGTGATTATTGGGTGTGAACTTGTGTGGGTCAATGTTTATGTGACTGGGTGAATGTGTGTGTGTGGCGCGCGCCTGCGTGTGCCATGTGTTTTATTCTCCTTCTTAAAGCGCATTTAAACCTAACCCTATTTTTGGAATATTCTTAATCCCCTTGTCCATAGTCCTTGATCAAGCTGGGGGGTTGTGTGTGTGTTCCTGTGTGTTTGTATGTTTGTGTGTGTTTTGGGGATTGTGGGGGTGGGGGGAAGGGTGTCTGGTGGCTGTTGTATTCCGGGTGGTCCTGGCCTGGTCTCTAACCTCTCCATCAATGACACTGTCAGGGGCGCCCCTAAGATGTCCAAGGCCTGCTCAGCCTAATTGACTGAACAACAGGGTGTTGCTACACCATGGCCCCCTGCACCAAATACTGCAACATTTACCTCCCTCCCAACCGACCCCCTTCCACCCTGCCCATCCAACTTCCCAGCCCGTTATGGTTATCGGAGTGCGACTGGACCTGATTAGCCTGCCATAACCTGGAAAGCACTGGCTTATGGAACGGCTCCCAGAAATCCCAAATGACAAGCTAGATCCTTGTACTTCCCATACACTCAGTCCCCCAGCCCAGCATCCACCCCAATCCCCCAGCCCAGCATCCACCCCAATCCCCCTCCCTCGCCACCAACACCACCTAACTCCTATAAGCTTAAAGCACAGCACAGCAAGAGAGCACAATTCAAAGATAGCCCCTGAAAAAAGGCGAACAGAGTGCCACAGAGCAGAGGTTAATATAACCTATCATTATAAAAGCATCACTTATAATAACTGCCATAAAGTCTCGAAATAGCCCGGAGGATGCCAACAACCGTTCTCTTTTAAGTTCTGAAGTCAAAAGCACTTTGACTCATCATATCAAAGTGCCAAGTTCCCCTTCAATTTGAATCGTTTAATCTTAATGATATAAAAAGTACTGTTATTTTTTTCTTACGTGATATGGATAATTAAGGCCAAATTAATGTTAAACCTGAACTTTGACTTCGCCATAAGGTTGGATAGTGCTTAGATACAGCCTTCTCTACTATAGTGACTGTCTCGGATTGATATACTAACACTTAGTTTTGAAGTAAAAGGTATTTATTTTCCCTTTCAATCTGGCTTCACAGGGTGGTCCTATTCATGGCTATCCATCAGACATACAGCTTTGACTTCTATCACCCCAAGCTATTGGCCCACTGTGTATACATACATATTACATGCATACTGTGAACAGTGGGTTCTCTTTGACAGAAATGATATCCATATGAAACAAAGAGCAGTTGCTTTATATATAAATCCCCTGAAGCAGTTGCTCCTCACGGGCTCAGTTTGCTTCTGAACACCATCCGTATCAGGTGGGTTGCCTCTCTCGTCAGAGGATAAATGAGGAGTATGACTGGTAAAAGCATTATGCCTCCACTCATAAAGCAGTTAGATGGAGGTGTCTGTGGAGAGAGAGACCACCCTGTCGGGCAGCTACAGACAGACAGAAGTCTTCTGACTGCACAAGCAGTCAGGTGGCGGTGGGACTCTGCAGGTGTTGCTGCTGCTTCAGAAAGGACGAAGACTGTTCTCCAAGCTTCAGGGAGACAGATATGCTCTTCTCTCCTCTTCCTCCTCCCCTCTCTCCCTCACAAATACACTGCTCTCCTGGTGTTTCATGCTCTGTTTCTCTTTCCTCCTAACTCTGAATGCAAAAACAGAGCCTTTGTTCGGATTCCTTCACACTAAAATGTATTTATATGGATCATGAATCACTTTCCCCGGTTTAGTTTGGATGAGCTTTTTTGCTCTGGATGGATAGCAGGCTCTCTTCAGGTTTGTCTCAATAGGCTGTTAGGCATCGCCCTTATGTGAGGGAAAGAATCATCTGCGTTCACCTTGTTTTTCTCCTGAAATCCTGATCCATCTGTCATTGAGAGGGAAAGTGTCGAAATCCTAGAAATGTGTATGATTTGGCACATTGTGAAAATATACAATGCCTTGTAACAGTATTCAGGAGCCTTGGATTTATTCCCTTTACTGTGTTACAACGTGGGATTAAAATGTATTAAATTTGCTTTTTGTTTTGTTCAACAATCTACACAAAATACTCTGTCAAGAGTCATATTATTATTATTATATAGAGTCAAATCATATTATTTTCAAGATAAATTAAATTACTAAAATGTCGTTACATAATTATTCAGTTCCCTGAGTCAATACATGTTAGAAACACCTTTGGCATCGATTTTAAAGCTGTGGATCTTCTTGGGTAATTCTATAAAAGCTTTACACACCTGGATTGTGCAATATTTGCCCATTTATTCTTTTAACAATTCTTCAAGCTCTGTCAAGATGTTGGGGATCATGGCTAGACAGCAAGTCTTAACAGATATTCAAGCAGGTTTAAGTCAAAACTGTAACTTGGCCACTCAGGAACATTCACTTTCTTCCTTGGTAAGCAACTTGTGTAGATTTGGCCTTGTGTTAGGTTATTGGTCTGCTGAACGGTGAATTCCTCTCTTAGTCTCTGGAGTAAAGCAAACTGAAGCAGGTTTTCCTCTAGGATGTTGCATGTGCTTAGCTCCATCCCGTTTCTTTTTATCCTGAAAAAGTATTTGCCGATGTCAAGCATACCCATACCATGATGCAGCCACCACCATGCTTGAAAAGGAGGCATTTACTCAGTGCCGTGTTGGATTTTCACCAAACAAAAAGTGTTACACAACCAGCAAAATGTCTTCCTTTGCTGGTTGCATACAAGATACATATTTTTGTAAATTCTGTACATTTGTCTTCTTCTTTTCACTCTGTCATTTAGGTCATTATCGTTGACTCACTACAATGTTGTTGATCCATTCTCAGTTTTCTCCCATCACAGCCATTGAAAAAGATAGCTGTTCTAAAAGCACCATTATAAACTGGGTGGTTCTAGCCCTGAATGCTGATTGGCTGATAGCCATAGTATATCGGTCTGATATACAATGGCTATGACAAAACATGTATTTTACTGCTCCAGTTACATTGGTAACCAGTTTATAATAGCAATAAGCTTCCTCAGGGGTTTGTGGTATATGGACAATCTCAACGTCAACAGTGAAGAGGTCGACACTGGGATGCTGGCCTTCTAGGCAGAGTTGCAAAGAAAAAAACATCTCAGACTGGCAAATAAAAAGAAAAGATTAAGATTGGCAAAAGAACACAGGCACTGGACAGAGGAACTCGAAGGCCAGCATCCCGGAGTTGCCTCTTCACTGTTGGCGTTGAGACTGGTGTTTTGCGGGTACTATTTAATGAAGCTGCCAGTTGAAGACTTGTGAGGCGTCTGTTTCTCAAACTAGAGACTAATGTACTTGTCCTCTTGCTCAGTTGTGCACTGTGGCCTCTCACTCCTTTTTCTATTCTGGTTAGAGCCAATTTGCGCTTTTCTGCGAAGGAAGTAGTACACAGCGTTGTAAGAGATGTTCAGCTTTTTGGCAATTTCTTGCATGGAATAGCCTTCATTTCTCAGAACAAGAATAGACTGAGAAGTGTCAAAAGAAAATCTTTGTTCCTGGCCGTTTTGAGCCTGTAATCAAACCCACAAATGCTGATGCTCCAGATACTCAACTAGTCTAAAGAAGGCCAGTTTTATTGCTTCTTTAATCAACACATTTTTCAGCTGTGCTAACATAATTGCAAAATGATTTTCTAATGATCAATTAGCCTTTTAAAATTATAATTTTGAATTAGCTAACACAACGTGCCATTGGAACACAGGAGTGATGGTTGCTGATAATGGGCCTCTGTGCGCCTATGTAGATATTCCATGAAAGAATCTGCCGTTTCCAGCTACAATAGTCATTTACAACATTAACAATGTCTACACTGTATTTGTAATCAATTTGATGTTATTTTAATGGACAAAAGAATCTGCTTTTCTTTTTTAAAAATGTGACCCCTAACTTTTGAACGGTAGTGTATATAAAAAAAATCTTCCGCTTTGACAGAATATTTTGTGTAGATTGTTGACAAAAGAAATTACAATTACATCCATTTTAATCCCCACTTTGTAACACGAAATGTGAAGACATCCAAAATGTCTGAATACTTTTGCAATGCACTGCATACTTTTTGTCTGAGTTGAGCATGTTAACTGCCTTGTGACTTAATTTCTGCTTGAAAAGTACTTCAAAGACCAGAACTTGACTTCAGTGTATCGAACACTGTTGTTTTTTACAAACCCAATTAACCACTCGCTATAGGTCTAGGGATCTTCGGCCTGTTTAATTATACAGTCCATCTCAAATACTAGGTTCCACAGAAGAACAAAGGTTCATAATCTTCTAACTCAAATGTCTAATTGTGAGAGGTTTCTTCTCACCTGTAGCTGAAAGGACTAACGAGGTGATCGTTGGAACTGACCAGCTGATGGAGATCTAGACAAGGGGGAAGACTGACCGATGGGAACAACGCCTTATTGACTGATCCAACAGACCAGAGCAGTGAGGCAAACTAACTGACCACCAGGCAGTTCCACACATCACCCCACCATCTCCATTGTCTTTTTTTACATTGTGTCCAAATAAAAGCAATTTTATTTATCCCAAGGATCAGTTTCAGTGGTGTTCTTTGTGTGAGTCTTGTCTGTTATTTCTGGGTGATTCTATAAAGCTTTGTTAAGTGTTTGTTCGGTCCATGTGTTGTCGTCTATAGATACATTTCTACACACGACTATACAGCCTGGTAGTCTGTGTCTATGCCGTGTGGTGCAGCAGAGGACCAGAGCAGCACATTGGGGGTTAAGTTTATTTGTACACAAAAATGGTGGGCTGGACCACCCAGTGAGATCTCATCAAGTAACACACAATCCCTCCCACATTCACAAACTGATAGAAATTTAGGAGTTGGTCTCTTTTCTTTGCTGTCAAAGATTTATTACATTCTTTCGCCAGCGAATTTCTTAAATTACAGGTCTGAAGTTCCTTAGTCACAAACGACGACAGATCTCCAGGAAGATGCTCCGTCTGTCGTGTGATTTACAGTGGCCTGCTTCATATTGTGTCCATGACCAATAAAGTCATTTATCGTCATTGGCAGAGTAATTATGTTGTCTCTTTTCTCTTCTTTTGTTTTTGTCGTTAGTGATGCTAGAATGACTAAGCTTTCAACTCACCTTTGCTTTTTTATTTTCTTTATACAGACAGTAGATTCAAGTCCCGATACAAAAGTTATTGTAAAAAAAAATCTTCGAAGGACTCCTTTTTTTGTGGCCATTTAAAGACTTGCATACACAGATAAATGGTAACATAAATTAAAGATATTGTTATTTTCATTCTTCTTCCTGCTTTAACCCTTTCTGCAGCCTCTGACCTGAGAGCATCAAGTCCAATTTATGAGACCTGGCATGGGTTGTTTTTTAAAGCCAGGTTTGTATATTTATACAGCAGCCAACTCCCAAGTCCTTGTGGCTGTGTTAGTTAGGTTAGGAGTTAACCAGCTCTATGTTCAGTGTCAGTCCCCACCTCTCTGGTCCGAATGTGGCAGATGCTTGTGTTTTCCAGGGCTTGGGATCAGATGTCATCCAACAGATCATATATCAGCTCTCGTCTCTGGGTTAGTCTCCATAGGGCTATTTGTTACTATGATAAAACATGTCCCACCACCATGGACAGACTATAAAGGATGAAATTAATTAGAGTGGTCACTCAACAGTTTGGGAACTTTTTCAAAGTGATGAAAAGAAATTGAATGTTTAATGTCTTCTAGATATACCACTGCTATTTTTTTATGATTGTTGATTTCCTCTGTCCACACCTCCGTACCTCTGTGTCAGCTCAGCTGCATGGCTAGCCGTGAACGTTGGCAGGCTCTAATACAAATAAAGATACTAATGTTAACAGGCAGGCAGTGGTGTAATGTGCCTTTGGCAGTTGCAGGAAGTAGTGTAAGTGCAGTGGTCCTTGTGAAGCCAATGGAGATGACATGTAGACAGTAATATAAATACTGTCCAGGAGCTGGTCCAAGAGGCTGTGTCCCAAATGGCACCATATTCCCCATTTTAGTAGTGCAGTAAATAAATCAAATCCGTATAGGGATTAGGGTGCCATTTGGGACTCACACCAGGCGAGAGAGCTGGTTGACATCAGTTCTTGTGGAGGAGTACCCTGCCCTGGCTTCCAGGCCAAATGGGTGCTGGTCAGACTGACCAAATGACATCTAGGGGGAAAGGGAAGAGAAGCTCTGCTCCAAGGGAGGAGTGTGTGTGTGGTGGGGTGGAGTTTGGGACTTTTGGGGTGGGTGGTTTTGGGGCTGGAGGGCTGAGCATGTTGGAGGGTGAGAGACTGGCTAGGCCACCCAAGTGGCAAAAACCAGCATGTCTGTTGCTGACCTCTACACATTAACAGAACACTTCCTCAATTTGTCTTCTCTGTTCTTGGGGCACAAACTAATTTCCTCCCTTTTTTGCAGCCCTACCTTTTGAGACACTGCTGCGTCCCCCATGCCTCCGTTCAACCCTCACGCCCACCTCAACGCACAGAAGCACACACACACAGTGTCTTTTTAAGCAGCTCAACAGAAATAACACTTGCTTATGCTACTTTAACAAAGGGTGCGTGGGGGGGGGTCCATGTATAGTATAATAACCTATAGGAACGTGAGGCACACCAACTCCGATATATCTCAGTAGTAAACCACCATGGCTTTCAGCTAGCTAAACAAGCTGTGCAGCAGGTTAGATGTATGATAAATGATCTGCACCACAGTCAGCAGACCAGACAAAGCCATGTTGGGCCATGTGCACAGGTTTTGTCACCAGTTAATGTATTTAATTGAGTCTGTCAGACAGTCGGGCAACCGGCTATTTTTATTTAGTGTTGCCAGATTAAATGCATTCCCCTGTGTGATATGTTTTCTTTTATGGACGCAAAGCTCTTCTGGGTGATTGAACTGTTCCTGTCAGATGATATATGATACATACTCTTTGCTTATGGGTCCCAGTTTGTAGTTTTTAACTTGCAAAGACCAGAGCAGTGCATAATTTCATATTACGTTTCAATGGATCATGATGCAATGATGTCAGAGCCCCGACTACACATGTCAATGCATTTTATTTGTAGTCTGTTCTCCTCGCTTTCTCTCAATTCAACCCCAACCCACCTCACAATATAGGTACATAATAGGTAGATAAATAAATGATAAGTTGATGAGAGACCCATAAACAAAGTTTGATTCTGCTATCGTTGCCACCTGCCAGAGTCTGACAATACCTCTTTAAGGGAACCAAACCATTCATGACATGACAAAGGGGGAAAGAAATACATTATCATAATGAATCGTATCTCTGGCTGTGTGGCAGGTCTCTTCTTTTAAAGACATCCCTTCAATGCTTACATGTACACGTCATTCTGCTACAATGCACCTTTTGGCTTACCAATACTTAAGAAAGCCCTCTGTAAACATTCATTAAACATGCGCTCAATGAATATTGGTTTGGTTCGCTGTGTCTTTTTGTTGCTTCAAACACCAGCAGTGAAAAGATGACTTAAGAGTAAATGATAGAAGTTAACAGTACCTAAGAATAGAGGATGACTTAAGAGTAAATAGGTCCCTCCATGGATTGTACACATATTTGTGCTGCGTGCTTATTACTGTGTAAATATACTACTGTTATTACTTGTAATACTGTTGCACTGTTATCATTACGGTTTGGCACTTGTTGATTCAAATACATGATTGTGATATGTTTTGGTTATTGATTTATTCAAACTTGAAATCTATTTAGTTAATAGTGATTGTAATCGATTGTAATGGGTTCTGTTTGGACAAATATTGTTTAAAAGTGGACAAATGTGGGTTGAAGGTGGAATTAGTGCACTCTTTATGGAATTTATCTGTTGCAATAACGTAAAATAAATTGAACTTAAATCAGTGGTATTCAAAGTCGGGGTCGCGACCCCTAGTGGGTTTGGGGGGGAACTGCAGTGGGGTCACCAATTATTTTTGGAACAAATCAAGAGTACTGATTATTGTATGGGACTATATTCCATGTTTTTGGGAAAGTTAATTAGAAAATTGAATTTTATTGAGTAAATGTATTTATTGGTTTCTTTTCATTTTGATAAGAGATGAAAATGCAATTAATTGAAGGATATTTGTTAATGTAAAAGTCTAAATGTACTGATGTTAAGGTGTCATTGGATTTGGGGTGGGTGGAGTGAGAAATTCTTTGGGGAAAAATCGGGTGCCCAGAAATGTTGGCAGAAAAATGTGGTCCCTGCTGAAAAAGAATACCTTATACCATGTTGAACATTGTAATTGTTCTGGTTACCAGAATGTTGTATTCACACATCATAGCAATGAAGTTATATGTAGTCTATCAGCCATATGAAGTTACAAGTAGTTGCACGGTTGTTAAGAAAATGGAAATTAATGTATCTACAAAACTAAAGTTACTTATATTGTTGACTTTCATATGATGTACAAAAATTGCCGATATGCCAAGTTCTACCCTTATGGGTTGGTTTCCTGGACACATATTAAAGGCATGGACACCAGTAGAGTTTGCCAGCTGAGAGTACTTAGCACCTCTGAACAGAGTGCCGCTCCAGACTTAATTTTCTGGCATAATTTGCCAACCAAGTGAAAACTGTCCGAAAATGTCAGCAGTCAGATGCCTACCGGCGGGTGGTCCCTTAAACACAGCGGGCCGAATAAAAGGTGAAAGAATTGCAGATGAATGGCAGATCAACATTCGGTGCGGCATGTGCAGTCCCTAAGACTAGTCCTGGACTAAAAACCTATTTCAAGGGAGAATACCCATTGAACATGCTTTTTAGTCCAGGAATATGCTTAAGCTGTGTGCAGAAGACCAGCCTTTTTAGCGTTTAAAACTTGAACTTCTCTGCATGTACTATTTCACAAATAACAACTAAACCCCCAACGTAAACTGCAAATGATTTGGCCCCGTCAGTTCATGTGAACTCTAACCTAGTAGAATGTGTTCCCGTCTCCACTGGTCCACATGAGAAAGAAATGCAAGCACGCCTAGGTTTACGATAACTATTCACGCAGTCAACTGCAGCACAGATCGTGTGATGCTTGAGTGCGAGAGTGGTTCCGTACTTTGCAATTGCACATACAGAACCGGGGCTAGGCAGGCAGGCCAGGGCCCGAGAGGGAGTGGTTTATGTTGGGGAGGCCGTGTGATGGCAGATATCTGGACAGCGCATGGTCATCTCTGGGGTTTATTTATCCAAGGCCTCTAGACCTCGGACCAGACCTCCCTCAGTTTGTTAGGCTTCAAGGGGCCCCCTACCACACAGGGCAATTCCTTACATTCCATATTAGCTCCAATTTCCAGTTGCCTTTTCCCCTCATCCAATTGAACAAATTGAGTAACTAGCTGATCTCTAGTACCACCCCTGTATGCCACCACGATATGAATATCCTTTCCCACTCATCTCTGTCCACGCTCACACACAGTATGTAGGCTAGACCTGGAGTCTGAGGTTTGCATTGAATTAAATCAAACATCCCCTACAGTATGTAACATTGTGTATGTATACTGAAATAGTTGCAATTATACATGTATGCTTGTCAAGTATCACACTTCTTTTTTTTTTAAGTCAGTCTAAATCAAATTCGCAGCCCAATGGTCATCTTGAAGGCCTGGGTTGAAAGCTACATGTTATCCACCAACTGAAATGTTTTTTATAAATTGGCCAAAGGATGCGTAGACTAAAAGAGAGTATGTCTCAGTCATGTAGGTGTGTGCTAATCTATTTAAATGTGAAGTCATTCACTTCACAGTTTTTGAACAATGTACAAGATGAAAGGATTATAGAGCTGGGAGGAAATAACCTTAATGGTTCCATAAAGTGGCAACTATTGCTGTTGTTACACATCCAAAGTGCAAGTAGCAAGGTTATTGAACTTATCAGCAGTTTGTTGTCCCATCTTGATTGTTACGTATGCCAACCATAATCATTTGTTGTCATTTAACTTTCTGTAATAAAGTGGTTACCAAGACAAGCGCATGGGGGTTGTTTCACTCCTGACTACATGTATTTATTCAATAGAGCACAAATAATCTATGCTTTATATTGCTTTATATTGCTTTATATTCCACCCTGGTGTATACATGTCTTACATTCACTCTATAATAAACTATATTGCCTTTTTATTTATTTTTTATTTCACCTTTATTTAACCAGGTAGGCTAGTTGAGAACAAGTTCTCATTTGCAACTGCGACCTGGCCAAGATAAAAGCATAGCAGTGTGAACAGACAACACAGAGTTACACATGGAATAAACAATTAACAAGTCAATAACACAGTAGAAAAAAAATGGGCAGTCTATATACAATGTGTGCAAAAGGCATGAGGAGGTAGGCGAATAATACAGTTTTGCAGATTAACACTGGAGTGATAAATGATCAGGTCATGTACAGGTAGAGATATTGGTGTGCAAAAGAGCAGAAAAATAAATAAATAAAAACAGTATAAAAAACAGTATGGGAATGAGGTAGGTGAAAATGGGTGGGCTATTTTCCTATAGACTATGTACAGCTGCAGCGATCGGTTAGCTGCTCGGATAGCTGATGTTTGAAGTTGGTGAGGGAGATAAAAGTCTCCAACTTCAGCGATTTTTGCAATTCGTTCCAGTCACAGGCAGCAGAGTACTGGAACGAAAGGCGGCCAAATGATGTGTTGGCTTTAGGGATGATCAGTGAGATACACCTGCTGGAGCGCGTGCTACGGATGGGTGTTGCCATCGTGACCAGTGAACTGAGATAAGGCGGAGCTTTACCTAGCATGGACTTGTAGATGACCTGGAGCCAGTGGGTCTGGCGACGAATATGTAGTGAAGGCCAGCCGACTAGAGCATACAAGTCGCAGTGGTGGGTGGTATAAGGTGCTTTAGTGACAAAACGGATGGCACTGTGATAGACTGCATCCAGTTTGCTGAGTAGAGTGTTGGAAGCCATTTTGTAGATGACATCGCCGAAGTCGAGGATCGGTAGGATAGTCAGTTTAACTAGGGTAAGCTTGGCAGCGTGAGTGAAGGAGGCTTTGTTGCGGAATAGAAAGCCGACTCTTGATTTGATTTTCGATTGGAGATGTTTGATGTGGGTCTGGAAGGAGAGTTTGCAGTCTAGCCAGACACCTAGGTACTTATAGATGTCCACATATTCAAGGTCGGAACCATCCAGGGTGGTGATGCTAGTCGGGCATGCGGGTGCAGGCAGCGATCGGTTGAAAAGCATGCATTTGGTTTTACTCGCATTTAAGAGCAGTTGGAGGCCACGGAAGGAGTGCTGTATGGCATTGAAGCTCGTTTGGAGGTTAGATAGCACAGTGTCCAATGACGGGCCGAAAGTATATAGAATGGTGTCGTCTGCGTAGAGGTGGATCGGGGAATCGCCTGCAGCAAGAGCAACATCATTGATATACACAGAGAAAAGAGTCGGCCCGAGAATTGAACCCTGTGGCACCCCCATAGAGACTGCCAGAGGACCGGACAGCATGCCCTCCGATTTGACACACTGAACTCTGTCTGCAAAGTAATTGGTGAACCAGGCAAGGCAGTCATCCGAAAAACCGAGGCTGTAGAGTCTGCCGATAAGAATATGGTGATTGACAGAGTCGAAAGCCTTGGCGAGGTCGATGAAGACGGCTGCACAGTACTGTCTTTTATCGATGGCGGTTATGATATCGTTTAGTACCTTGAGTGTGTCTGAGGTGCACCCGTGACCGGCTCGGAAACCAGATTGCACAGCGGAGAAGGTACGGTGGGATTCGAGATGGTCAGTGACCTGTTTGTTGACTTGGCTTTCGAAGACCTTAGATAGGCAGGGCAGGATGGATATAGGTCTGTAACAGTTTGGGTCCAGGGTGTCTCCCCCTTTGAAGAGGGGGATGACTGCGGCAGCTTTCCAATCCTTGGGGATCTCAGACGATATGAAAGAGAGGTTGAACAGGCTGGTAATAGGGGTTGCGACAATGGCGGCAGATAGTTTCAGAAATAGCGGGTCCAGATTGTCAAGCCCAGCTGATTTGTACGGGTCCAGGTTTTGCAGCTCTTTCAGAACATCTGCTATCTGGATTTGGGTAAAGGAGAACCTGGAGAGGCTTGGGTGAGGAGCTACGGGGGGGGCGGAGCTGTTGGCCGAGGTTGGAGTAGCCAGGCGGAAGGCATGGCCAGCCGTTGAGAAGTGTTTATTGAAGTTTTCGATAATCATGTATTTATCGGTGGAGACCGTGTTTCCTAGCCTCAGAGCAGTGGGCAGCTGGGAGGAGGTGCTCTTGTTCTCCATGGACTTCACAGTGTCCCAGAACTTTTTGGAGTTGGAGCTACAGGATGCAAACTTCTGCCTGAAGAAGCTGGCCTTAGCTTTCCTGACTGACTGCGTGTATTGGTTCCTGACTTCCCTGAACAGTTGCATATCACGGGGGCTATTCGATGCTATTGCAGTCCGCCACAGGATGTTTTTGTGCTGGTCGAGGGCAGTCAGGTCTGGAGTGAACCAAGGTCTGTATCTGTTCTTGGTTCTGCATTTTTTGAACGGAGCATGCTTATCTAAAATGGTGAGGAAGTTACTTTTAAAGAATGACCATGCATCCTCAACTGACGGGATGAGGTCAATGTCCTTCCAGGATACCCGGGCCATGTCGATTAGAAAGGCCTGCTCACAGAAGTGTTTTAGGGAGCGTTTGACAGTGATGAGGGGTGGTCGTTTGACTGCGGCTCCGTGGCGGATACAGGCGATGAGGCAGTGATCGCTGAGATCCTGGTTGAAGACAGCAGAGGTATATTTGGAGGGCCAGTTGGTCAGGATGACGTCTATGAGGGTGCCCTTGTTTACAGAGTTAGGGTTGTACCTGGTGGGTTCCTTGATGATTTGAGTGAGATTGAGGGCATCTAGCTTAGATTGTAGGACTGCTGGGGTGTTAAGCATATCCCAGTTTAGGTCACCTAACAGAACGAACTCTGAAGCTAGATGAGGGGCGATCAATTCACAAATGGTGTCCAGGGCACAGCTGGGAGCTGAGGGGGGTCGGTAGCAGGCGGCAACAGTGAGAGACTTGTTTCTGGAGAGAGTAATTTTCAAAATTAGTAGTTCAAACTGTTTGGGTATGGACCTGGAAAGTATGACATTACTTTGCAGGCTATCTCTGCAGTAGACTGCAACTCCTCCCCCTTTAGCAGTTCTATCTTGACGGAAGATGTTATAGTTGGGTATGGAAATCTCTGAATTTTTGGTGGCCTTCCTGAGCCAGGATTCAGACACGGCAAGGACATCAGGGTTAGCAGAGTGTGCTAAAGCAGTGAGTAAAACAAACTTAGGGAGGAGGCTTCTGATGTTGACATGCATAAAACCAAGACTTTTTCGATCACAGAAGTCAACAAATGAGGGTACCTGGGGACATGTGGGGCCTGGGTTTACCTCCACATCACCCGCGGAACAGAGAAGGAGTAGTATGAGGGTACGGCTAAAGGCTATCAGACTCAGGTAAACAAAGTCAGAATGAAGTACTTGACAGTAGGCTGTGACAGAGAGAAAAACAAATAACTACCTGGCAATAGTAGGAGGGTCCTGCTCAAACCCCATTAGAAGTGACATGCCCTACACTGGGGCAAGTAGAACCTGCAGCTGTCAATGTTGAACACCAACACCACACACACTCATCACAGCTGTTTTGGTAAACTGCACAGCACAGTGGAATTAAACATGTCAGTACATCCTTAGCAATTAGGTGTAAATAGACACAACCCCTGCACACATAATACAGTACCAAACAGAGTATATCTTGTTTCATGAAATAGTGAGATTGATATGGGCCAAAGTCAAGCAAAGGAATTCATTTTGAAGCTGTGAACCATAGTCTGAAAAGTAACATTGAATGTTTTACAGTTAACACTTGGTTTACTTTATTGAGTTGAAAACTCTCATGCCAATAAATAAGGCTAGTTTAGTACACAATTTAGACTATTCAGTCCCTTGTATTTATGTGTGAGAAACTACTCGATTAATTTATACTTTTATTTATATCCGACTGGATTAAAAAATAAAGTGTCTGTTTTATCAATAGATGACATGTGTGATTGCTTCTTATATCCGAGATAAGGCAATTGGGAGTGTGCAGAACAGCGCAGGCAGCAGTGTGCTGAGTTTATTGAAAGAGTTCCTCTCTCTGACGCCCCCTCGCTCTCCCCCCTCCCCTCGATTTGAAGGGCTGCCTGGGTGGTCTCCCCCTCTCTCCACTTTGGTGAGCTGTTGCTTAGCAGCTAATAATAGGAGATGTTTGCAAAGTAATTTGCCTCTTCCTTGGCCAATGAGAACCAGAGCACTTTTCCATCAAACCACCCTTTTCAGGATTTGCAGAGGGGCTAACTTCTCCAAATGTTACTGCTACGGGATCAGAGGCAGACTTAGAGATCTGATCGAGACGTTCCTACTTCGAAACGTTGTTTTATAAGCTATTAGGACGAATGAAGACTGAAGGATCTATACGGATTTGGGCACATAATGTTGGGATGGAGTTGCAAGACTTTGGCTCAAGGAAAGACTAGAATATATTATCCAAACTTTTACCCTTTGGATGCGCTAGTATTCTATCTTGGATTATTGTCGCTTTTGCTGAACTCGCACTGTTTCTCTCTTGCTTTGCTCTGTGCTTTGTTTTCTTGTTTGGACTATGGCCTCGGATCCCAGAGTCCCAGGGGCCGGTGTTTTTGGAGATTTACCCCCAAATTATATGCGTTCTCCGCCGCCAGTAAACTCAGATCTTCTCCGGAGACCCAGCTACTGCCACGCTGCTTTCGCATTAAAACAGATTTCTAAGGTGATGAAATGCTTTCGATGGAATATGCTTAATGTTTCATTCATCGTCTCTGTGAATGAGTGTTATGTTCTGGTACTTTTGCGGAAACTGATGTTATTACTACTCGAATGGAGGAATATCAATTGAGGGAGTTTTATGTCAAAATGTCATACAATGTGATATACACGGTGATATTACACTCTAGTGATATTTCGGTGTTACATTGTAACATTTACTGGCACGCACTGATTTTACACTTCCAGCCCCGATCCCCCTATGAATGAGAATAACTTTATCCATTCATTTTTAGAAGCAATACAACTCAAAATAGTTATTTCTGCGTGTGTGGGATCTGTTCAACTCTGTTTGTAACCAGCTAGACGCAGGGTCCCCGTTGTGGGCTAGTTTGTTTGAAAATGCAGTGGGTCTTACAGAGGAATTCACTGATTACGTTTTATCTGACAAAGCATCACTGGACCGCATGAACGCTTGGAAATGTGTCAAAACTCCTAAGTGAAACCAAAACATCTGTCCAGTGTCTGTACTAGACCGGTGACATTGTTTGTAAAGTAGAAGGTCTTCAGACAGTGTTTTAATTTTAAATGATAGGAGAAGGGATTTTTGGTATAGAAACTGCTTATTGTCAAATCCTTGCATAGCCTGTAAGAAGGTATTTAGCCTATAAAGGAACGTGCGGTATAGTCTACATCACTCCTGACTCAAATATGTGCAATCTTGTAATCTTTCAACTTCCATTTAAAACTAGAAGTTGCGTTAGTGCACAACAGCATTGGGTTTCATATTGTTTTTACCAGGTTGTTAGGGGCAGCTGGCTGAGGGTTTAAAAAAGGAAATATTGTAAGATTGGACATCGAAGTCCTAGTCCAAGTACACAACAGTGTTCAACTCAAATTGTATTGGTCACATACACAATATTAGCAGATATCATTGCTGGTGGAGTGAAATGCTGTTCCTAGCTCCAACAGAGTAGTAATATTTAACAGTGTAGTACTATCCAAAATGATTCACAACAAAAAACACACAGCTAAAAGTAAAATAATGGAATTAAGAAATATAGAAATATTACATTGAGGAATGTCGGAGTGGCTTTGATTAAAATACAGTATAATAGAATACAGTATATACATATGAAATGAGTAAGGCAGTATGCAAACATGATAGCCTCTATTAGATGCTTATTTAATCCTAGTTGCTAATAGTGTATTATTCATGTGTAGTAGGCTACACAAGAACAGCATAGAGTACTTGATATCCCATTTGACAACTATGCTGTTTATTTTTGTTAAGTCCAAACCATGTAACCATAATTGTGATGTCATGGGTTTTTGATTCCATAGCAAACCCCCATGCCTCTGGTGATGAGTGGCACCCTGACTTCG